>NC_044573.1:4969000-5139909 GCF_901933205.1 Camarhynchus parvulus | reverse complement strand
GCTCTTGCATTCATCTCACAAGCAGATCAAACCAGAAAACAGCATATTCTCAATTTATTTCTTAGAATAATGGCAACTCCAGCATGTAGCACTTTCCTAAGTGTTAACTTGTGTCTGAAATTTGAAATAAGTTTATTTTCTACAAAGAAAAAAGTCCACTGTTTTCTAAGCCTGACACTTGCTAAACACCCATTCATTTCCTCCCTTCAGTCTTTACTGCAATTGATTTGGTCAAGGAAAGTTGTGTCATTTCCCCCAGAAGAGGATGAAGGGCCAAAATTAATATTAATATTAATATCCTCATTGAAGTCTCACCTTGCAAGAAACCCATTTGTTACCCAAATTAAAGCTGATTCCAGCAAGAAGGCTCAATAATATCCCACAACTATGGAAGAAAGAATAACTTTAGTCCTGGACAACCTGATTTTTATTTAAATTAGTACCTTTCCAGCAGTAAGGCTCTGCTTGGCTGCTTGTACTATGGAAACAATTAGAGCAGGGAAACTCTTTAACGTGATATTTGTTTCCTGCAAACTACTGGTCTGAATTTGCAAGCTAAGTGCAATTATTCCTCTCCATGAATGCATCCTGTTAAACACAACTCCAGGGGAAAACAAGGCTTTCATTTACAGGGATTTCATATGAGGGAATGAGGTCATTAAAATCTAAACAAAAAGGAAACTTTCCCTCTAAATTGCGACGGGAAGAGAAAGGAACTGCCTCACCAAGAAAGCAAATCCTCCTTTTTTTCTAAATGTGGCATCTTGGTGGTGACTCAGGGGTGAGTGTGATTTGAGCTGCATCCCTACAACCACGGCCCTTTCTCACAGATGTGCTTAACTTCCAGCAGGGCTCATTCCTGCTTCTTACATGGAAAACATGGGGGAAAGTTTCCTGTGCCATTTACCACTTGAGATAATAACAAGATAAAACCCTGACTTTGGGGAAATGCACTGCCTGAAGGAGTATTCAGAAGCACCCGAGGAAATGAGGCAGCAAGCTTGGGGACTGAACTGCAGGAATTTGGGTTTATTTTTACACTTACTCCCAGGTTACTTTGGCTGCACACAGGCACCCAGCACTCACCCCTCAGGCAAGCACCAGCAGCCATCCCAAACCCAAATAATTTCCCCTTTCCCACACAGGACAAGCTGACAAGTGTAGCTAACACCTGACAGAAGCTGCTGCAGCAACACTCAGGAAACACTGAGACACTCACCAGGGTCACACCCTATTTCTTCTCTATAAATAGGACATGTTGGCTCACTGATAACTGTCAGTCACACTGACTCGCCTTACTATTAAATTTAAAATTTAGGGTAACACTCAGGTACCAATTAAGAGCCTGGGTTTATTGCCAAACTCTCATTGCTCTTCCTCATACTAAAAAAAACAAACAGAGGAGACACTAAGCCTGTCCTTAACACATGGACTTGCCTTTTATTTTCCTCTTAACTGCTAAATGTTATCACAGGCACCTGTTAGAAGTTATCCCTTAATTCCACGAACTTCCAAAGTCACTTTATGCTATTTTCTCAAAGCTCTCTTAATCCTCAAGTACTTGAAAAATTAAAGGAGATGAAGAGAATTTTGCAGCCACACCCTGGTTAATGATAAACTTTTATGACCAGCCTCACCCCAGAAATAATGCACAATTCTCACTTATCTTCAAAAAAAGTATGTCAGCATGAAACAGCCCGTTACCAAAACGTCCCTCCAACTGGAACAACTTCCAAAATGATGTTAACACCTCGAATTTCACACCAGCTCTCCAGAACAATCCCAGCCCTGAATTCAGCAGGAAGTCTGCACACATCCCCTTTTGACTGTCAGTAAATGAAAGTTTCTACCCAGCCAGCACTGGTCCTGCAGCTGTGCAGAAAACTACAAGAGGCCAAGCAGTGCCAGAACCACAACCCCACTACTCTCCTTTGTTATCCCATCTCTGATCAAGGCACTTCCATGGAAAGCAAGGGCTTTCCTAATGGGTATGTTTTAAAGGCAACAATTAAGGATTGCACTTGGTAACCTTACAAATTTCACATTTAGTCTTAACTCTGTGTGTCTCCCACGTGTTTGCTCAACAGAGAAAAGGCTGAAAGCACTGGACAAAGCAGCAGCCCACATCTGTTAGCTGCAGCACTTCTGACTCCTGTGCCCAAGGAGACAACACTATTGAAACAGAAGTTTCAATATAAAAATGACATTTTTACCCAAGAAGAGCCACAGAAGAACTTCTTAAGGCACAGTGATCCGGTTTTGTTCTACCAAAGCCCCACAGAAACCCCTCTGGGAAAGAGCAGAGGCTTCATTTGTGGCCAGGCAGTGGGGAAGAGCCAAATCTGCACATCCCCACCATTCTTTGTCAGGCCATTGCTTTTTAAGTCTATATTAAAAAAAAGGCCACACTACTAAAAGGCACTTCCACAAACTGTATTTAGAACTTTACTGACTTAACAGAACTTCTGGCCATGAGAACGTCTCCATAGCAATAAAGAAATAAGGGCAATGTTCTGGTCATTTCTCAAACACAACTGAATACCCAATTTTAAGTCCTGTTGTTGATCTGGGTAGCGTTTTGTCCTGCCACATGGACAGAGGACCTCACAGAGCTGGAACTCGGATCCTAAAGGCCACTGGAGGCTTGAGAGATGTCATAACCAACACCAGCTTAAGTGGAATCCTTTCTTTCACTCTGGGCACTGGACAAACTTACAGAGGTGCCACTAAGGGACCTGAAGCAATCCAAAGCTCACATGAGCCCTTATTTATGGAAACACACATTCCTTTTGCTCACCCCTCCCCTATGATCATCTTCCCTCTGATCTGTATCCTCCTGCTCCAGTGGGATCACAGAAGAGTAACTGACATTTTGTTTACCATTAAATTCCCGTGATTTAAACTAACAAAGGAAGAGGAGTTGGCATCTCCCAAGGAAACAGGAGAGCAGGAACAGCTATTTGGGGGACGTGTGGCACTGTGGCCTGAGGGAAGCAGCTGGAGAAGCAGATACACACATTCCTACCCCTGGCCAGAGCAAGGAGCGACACATCTGGGGAGAAGGAAAAAAAAAAAAGAAATCTAACTACTTTTGAGCCTTTATATCAAAAGCTTTACATGCTGGAGGTTTTTTTTAACAACTCCCACGTGTGGAGTTTTTTTCTGCGCTGAACAGCAGACACCCAGGCGAGGGTATCTATCAAGAGAGCATCTTCCAGAAGCCACTCCCGTGGTACCTCGTATGTTTACACCGGAATTCCAAGAGCAGACGCGTCAGGAGCATACCCAGAGCTGCTCAGACAGTGCCTGCACTGACCCGCCGGGCAGCTGGACACACCACAGCCCCACAACAGCCTTCACCTGAAACCAGCACCCACAAACACCTTTAATTGAGAATTCCAGGCCAAATCTACCCCACGCTCTGTCCCCCAGCGGCTGCTCCCAGTCAGCTCCTTAAGGAGCTCCCAAGGAACATCAGCGGCACATCGGCGATGATCGCCCGCACCTGGAACAAACCGGCATCACCTGGAAACCAGCGGGGTACAAAACTAAGCGGGCACAGCCTCTTCCCCGCAGGACACCCTGCTCCTGCCAACAGAGGCCACACAAACCCTCCCGAAGCGCGGCTCGCAGCTGAAACTCATCGGTGGCTTTTCCACCTGCAGCAGGATCACAGCTGAAAGTCATCGGTGGCTTTTCCACCTGCAGCAGGATCACAGCTGGAACTCCCCGGCGGCTTTCCACGACCATCAGGGTGGAAGCCGTCACCTGCAAGGCGCCCTTGGACCCGTCCAGCCTTGCCCCAAGCATGGAGTCACCACAAAACGCCACAGCGCGACTTCTTTCAGAGTTCAAGCACCCAGCAAAGAGCCCCGAGTTGATGATATTGGCGAGAGCGGTGTTCCTGCGAGCGCGTCTCCGAAACTGACCAGGGCTGAGCATTTCCCCGCGGTTCCACCCAGCCCAAGGCGAGCCCCGGGACAGCGGCACACGCCACTTTCCCCGAGCACCCCAAACTTTCTCCGGCAGCGCCTCACGGAGGGCGCGCACCGGGGCCGCTTCTACGGCGGGGAGAGCCCGGAGAGCCCGGGGCTGGCTGGGGAGGCTCCGTGCCCACAGCACGGAGAGCTGCTGCCCGGGCTCGCTGCTGTCTCCCGGACACGGCAGCGAAGGGCGAGCAGCGCTCGCAGACTCGCCCGCGGCCGCGGCTCTGCCCGGGCACCCCCCGAGGGGCTGAGGGCCCCGGGGCCGGCTCCCCCCGCGCCCACCGCCCGCTCACCCAGCAGAGCGCGGAGGTGCTTCAGGCGGGTCAGCACGTCCCGCTTGGGGTCCAGCGCCTTCTGCGTGGATTTCCTGACGTCGGCGTGGCTCTTCCTGGAGAACATGCCGGCGGCACGGCGGGCACGGATGGAGGCGCAGCGCCCAGCGCGCTCCCCGCGCCGCCGCTCCCGCCCCCCGCCCTGCGCGGGGCGCGCCGGGAGCTGCCGCCCGCCCCGCTCCTGACGTCACCGCGGCGTGGCGCTGACGTCACCGGGGCGGCCACCGGGAGCCCGCGCACCGGGAGCCCGCGGGAGGAGCCCCGGGAACCGCCGGGAACCACCGGGAACCGCCGGGGGCAGCTCCGGGCGCCAGCCCCGGGCATGGCGGGGCCCCGCGCGGCTCCGGGGAGCGCCGCGATGCGCAGCGGAGCATCCCGGGAGAGCCGCGGGAATGCCCCGGGCAGGGCAGCTGGAATGGAGCTGGCTCCTAGGTAGGCTCTGGATTTGCCATGGAATCGCTGAACCACAGGTTTGGGTGGGAAGGAGCTTAAAGCCCTTCCAGTGCCATGGGCAGGGACTGCATCCACTATCCCAGGGTGCTCCAAACCCCGTCCATCCTGGCCTTGGGCACTTCCAGGGATCCTGGGGCATCCTGTGCCACCCCATCCTTACAGGGAAAAAATTCTCCCCGATATTCAGTGCGGATCTCCATTGGAAAACACTCAGGTTTTGAATAGTCACTTGCACTGTAAGTATACAAATATATAAGTATATAAATAATATGTCTTTGCACATATGCTGTGTAAAGACATATTATTCATTTCTGTATTCATTTCTTCCCTCTCTTTACACCCAGGGAAGGTAAAAGAGCAGGCTCGTAGTTACACAACAAAAGCACAATCCATCTCAGACGCAGAAGCCAGCAGATGCTCCCAGTAAAATTCCTGGGCTAAAAAGTAAATTCTAGTAAGTTTCAAAGCAGGCTGTGGTCCTAAAAAAAGAAAACAAGGGGTTTCAGGGAAGTGGCTTGCGTATATGCTTGTTAGTTTTTAACAAAATGGCTTAAAAATCAATTTACACATAAGTTGTTTTTTCAGCCATTAATTGGTATAGAAAATAAAATATCACAGGAATTACTATTGTTAGAAGCAGAAATCTCACTTCCTCTGAGCCCTCTTAGCAATCATTTCTGCTGCCCAGGCCTGAGGTCACTGGAGCAACAGGTCAACAAGCCCTAAACACATCCCACTGCATGGGGACAGGGCAGTCCCAGCTCCTCCTGTGCATGCAGGAGCAGGGAAAGGCTCTGCTTGGAAGTTGCAGTGGACAAATAAATACATAAATAAGGAAGGAAGGGGCTGCAGGCAGTGCTTGCCCTGCTTTGGAGCATGGCACAGCTCTGCCCCTCTGCAGCACAGCTGGGTTCTGGGAGGGGCAGAGCAAGGGCTGGCTGTGCCACCAAACCCTGTGGTAAGAAGTGAGGAATCACTTGCTGGAGTCAGGAAGATGGGTAGTGATGATGCACAGCATTGAAAATGAAAAAACTGATTAATCCCATTTCTTATACAGAAAGGCTGAATGCTTGGAGTCAGAAAATTCACTGCTGTCACATCGTCCCTTGCCTTGGAGCTGGGCTCAGGCTTACAGTGATTCCTGTTACACACCCTTCCCATCCCAGGTAATTCCTATTTCACACCCTTCCCATCATTGGGAATAATTCCTGTAGCACACCCTTCCCATCATTGGGAGTAATTGCTATTGCACACCCTTCCCATCACAGGTAATTCCTATTCATACCCTTCCCATCACACCATGACACATCATCTCCTTCTGGAGCAGTTCTCATTCTCCAGCAATTGTCTCAATTTTTGGGTCATGTGGTGTGATTTCAGCAGCTTCCTGAGGAGAGTGAATTGGGCTGTTCTGGCTCTCCCCTTCCATTGGCACAAATCAATTTCTGCAGTTGGCTGAGGAGGCACATGGCTAAAGTCTTGGCCTATTCTTGTTTATTTTTTCCCTTCCCTTTTATTTTAATTGATTTACAAAACTAACAGCTTTCAGTTTGTCTCTTCTGTCAGTTTCTGGTTGTTCCACGTTTTTTCATGTTCTGCTTTGTTAAGAAAGGAGCCATTGCAGATTCAGGGATTGTGGTGCTTCTGATGTCTGATAACTTGTGTGATAAGCAGGGCATTGTTGTGGTGCTCAGCACCAAACTGCATAGCTTTAGGCACTCACTGGTTTGAGGTGTGCCAGAAATTCTGCCTGTGAAAAGCTCCAGGGAGCAGAGATGCCATGCCTGGAATGACAGTGCTCTGGGACAGTCCTTGCTCTCCCTTTGAGCTCAGCCACATCAAATACAACTTTTCAAATTACTCACTTAGGAGCTGGCTAAGGACAGCACAAACCATAGAATGCCAGTAAAACCTGCAGCAGTGACTTCAGCCTGTGCAGGAGAACCACTTGTGAAGCCCTGTGACTTGTGTTTTCTGACAATGCAACATTTGCAATTTCCCAGAAAGTCAGGTGATGCATTTCCGAAAGCCAGCGCTTGAGGTAGAATAATTTCCTGAAAGAGATTTGGTCATTCAGCTTTCAGGATCTGAGGTAAAATCTATAAAAAGCAGTCACTTCAGGCAGCAGAGCAGGGATCACTTGTGGCAGAGCTGAGCTGTTAAAGGCCCCAGCACTGTGTGGTGTCCTGATGGAGGTGACAATGCCAGCACAGGCATGGCAGCGCTGAGCAGGGGTTCAGTATTCCTTGGGAAAATCCTCCTCATGCCTCCTGGCTGGGCTCACAGGAGGGCAGACCAGCATCCATCAGTCTGGGGGAGAGCTCTGGGTTGTCACAGCTCAGCCAAGGCTCACTGACCAGGGGAAGGGCTGACCTTGCAAAGGCTGCCCTGCAGTGCCCGCCCTGCCAGGCTGCTGGCACTGCCCTCTGGGCTGCTCCTGCTGGAGTTTCTATTTCAGGCATTGCCTTGAGCAGTACAGGTGAGGGGCAGCACATTCCCAGTCCAAAATAGAGCGGCCTGAATTATTAATATGAGTTTGCACTGCGGGCCAGCACGCTCTCCCTGAACTGCACGGCTCGTGCCCTTCCTTCCTCCCTCCCCTGCTGGAAGCAGCCTGGTGCTGCAGAGTTTGTGGAGTTTGTGGAAATGTGACACCGGCTGCCACCTGAATTTCGCTGGACCTGATGAACAGGCAGGGTTTCTTTTCCCGTGGAGCCTGAAATTTTAATGGCAGAGATTAAATTACGGAACTTCTCCGCTTGCTTGTGTCAGTGTAACACTTTATACTGAGCCCAGAGAAAAGGTAAGGGAAAAGCAAACACAGGAGACAACCTACAGGTGAGGTAATGGTTTCCTTAGCGTGGAATGCCACTGCTGGCTTTCTGTCCTTCAAACCAAATGCTTCAGATTGCGTTTTGAAAGTTGGTTTTGTGTCCTCTTGCATATCCTTGGTCCAACACATCCATTAAGGTGCCTGAGCGGCTTGTCCCTGTATTGGAATCAGCTCCCTGGATGCTTCCTGGCTCGGGTGCAGGGGCTTGGCAGAGCTTTGGTGCTGTGCCAGCGTGCTGCATAAGGAAATGAGGCCCTGCCCTCTCTGCCCTGGTATGACTAAGCCTGTGGAAAAGACTTTTCCAGTGGGCTCTGGGTTTGAGGGGTTATTTTCCTAACAGTGTTCCTGTAGGGCATGCAGGCATGGTCCCCTGCTCCTGCAAAGCTCTGCTTCAGGCTCAAACCATGCAGAAAGTGCTGGATTTCTGCTAAATGATTTCTTCTAAGTCTGGATCCTGCGATCTGCTTTCCGTGGGTCAACTTCTGCAAAGGTTTGGAGTTTATGGAGGCAAAGGTGTCTCATCCATTTAACCCTCACTGAGGGTCTCCTCCAGCCCTTCTCATTTGGCACCCAAAGGAGTTCTCACTGTCCCTTGGCCTGTGGAGGTTTATTTAGGGAAATCCTGGTGGAAAATTTCCACCCATTGCAGCATATGAGGCAGTCAGATGTCATTCTTATAGTAAAAATGATAGACAGGAGAAATCCACTGTCAAAAAACCCTGTCAGATTTCCTTCTGCCAGAATCTCCAACTGTGCAGAGGGGGAAAGGGAAGGATTTATGTCCACTGATGGAAAAAATTCCGAAATAGAAAGAGCAGGGATTGCATGTCCCCTGATACCTTCCTAAAGGTCTGGAGGAAGTGAAAATTTCATGGAGTAAAAATATCAACCCACCAAGGAGAGCTCAGAGTGCCTTTGCCAAAGGCTGAACTGCACCAAGAAGTTTGTGGCACGTTGTGCAAGCCCGTAACCTACTGCCCCAAGAGAGATCTTTCCACAAGGAAACGTTTCAGCTCAACCTGAGGGCTGGCCTAAGAGATGGCTTATGTGGTAAAAACAGGAAAACCATCCCTGTGCCTCCCTGCTCCTTGTGGTGTGGAGCAGAGATAAAGTGCTGCTTGTCTCGAGCGCATTAAATCCCAGATAAGTGTTGTTTACTTCACCCCTCTCCAAGAGGAAAGGTCACTTGTGATCTCGGTGGAGCTGCAGCAGCAATTTCCTCCTGGCAGCGTTCACCTCTGGCCGGGTGAGGCAGAGCCCGGTCCCCTCCTTTGGGGACGCTGTTAACCCTGTCCCTGCCGGCCCTGTCCCTGGGGCTGGCTCTGAGCACATGGGCTCAGTGTGTGGGGTCTGAAACAGCTCTGAGGGGCTGATGGGCAGGCTTGCAGAAACACCTCTGGTCCTAGCAAATGATGCTCAGAGGGGGAAATAAGGGCCACTTGTTCCTGCAAGTTACAGAGGAAAGGTCCTGCCACCTGCAAAAAGAGTTTTTGTTGTCCTCTTGTCCCCTCCTCGGCTTTCTTGGATTTATATTGCACTGTATTTAACCTAAAGTCTTTTTTTTTTTTTTGCTTTGACTGAACGTTATGTTCGTACTTTCATTTTTCTCTCATCTTGTGTTGGCTCTTATCACTCAGAGGAAAAATGAATGAGGGAGGAAGCGGCTGAGTGGGATCACCCTTAAGCTGGGCTTTGTTGGCACCCAGAGTGACCACTCTGACTGGGATCACCCTTAAGCTGGGCTTTGTAAACACCCAGAGTGACCACTCTGACTGGGATCACCCTTAAGCTGGGCTTTGTAAACACCCAGAGTGACCACTCTGACTGGGATCACCCTTAAGCTGGGCTTTGTAAACACCCAGAGTGACCACTCTGATTGTCTTAGCCCCGAGTGCAGTTTATCCTGACAAACCAGGCCGTGTGGTATCTTCAGTTCTCCTTCTGAAGAGAAGATCTCAAATGCTTTTTTGTACATGAGAAGGAGAACAAAAAAAAATCCTTCAAAATGAACCAGTAACACACAAAGCAACCACTGGCCACTGATGTTCCACACATTTTTCCTTCTTTTTTTCCTTTGCAAATGAACGACTGCAGAAAGCAGTGCAGTAATTACAGCCTGCAGAAACAGCTCGGGTTTTCCTCCATGGACAAGCATGACAAAAACTAACAAAAAATAATTTTTTACTGACACAGCTGGTGTTCAGATGAAATTATGTGGTTGGCTTTGAAACAGTATTAAAAGAGAAATTTTAATTAACCTGTACCACTGAGTCAGAAGATAATATCTGATGCATCTAACAGGCCTACAGACAAAATGTGATAAAATAATTATTTGCAATTAGATATATGCATTACAGACAATGTTGTAATTAAAATGTACTTAATGTCACAGGAGGTCCCTTATTATCAAAATAATTTGTAGGACGACTGTGGAAACAATGTGATGATTATCCACCCCCCTGGCAAAAAACAATCAGAATTTGCCAAGAGCCCAAAACATCTCTGGATTTGGAGCAGACACCAGCACAGTCCAACAGCCCAGCTCCTTTCCTGAGTTCTGCTTGTCACCAGGGTGGGCACAGGGCACCCATTTCTTGCTGTGCTCCTCGGTGCCCTGCCTGATGTCCCTGTGCTGCCACACGACTCCAGGAGTGGATGCAGTGCAGGTTGGATGAGGGAGAGATGCCTCAGGTGCTGCACTGCTCTTCTGTTGGGAAAATTGATGTCTGTGTTCCATTATTTCCTTATTAGCTGCGCTAAAAAGGAGAGATCACATTTACTGGGACTGGTTGTTTTCCTGCTGTGGCCCTTCCAAAGCGCTTGGGCCACGAAAGGACCCAAACCCAAGGAAAAAATAGATTTATAATTGCTTGATACTTTGCATTTACATCTCTGGAGGAATGAATGAGAGTGAGGGGATTGCTCAGGCAGCCTCTGAGAGCCCACCACCTTCAGAGCCACCTCTGCCTGAGCCTGAGCTGCTTCTTGGAGCTGCCAGGGGACAGTGGCAGTGCCAGCTGCCTGCTCCAGGCCCTGACCTCATCAGGGCTAATGAAAGCTTTGGCAGAGCTCTGCCCCTGATTAACATCTCCCTGTCAGAGCTGCTGCTGCACTGCAGTCAGGGGGTGCTTGGCTGTTTCTCAGGCTTTTTCTCATGGCCACGGTTTGGATTCGTGCCCCCCACACTTGGAAAATGCCTCTGGACATCGATGGAGGCTTTGTCTGAGCATAGAATGAAGAGCCAACCTTGTCACAGGGTGCACCTTATCCCAGGGACACATCCTTCTGTACCTCATACTTGGGACACATCCTTCTTGGAAGGGTAGGGGGAGCAGCCAACAGTGGTGTTAGTGCTTCTGTATGGAAATAGATATTTCTTCAAATCTTAAATAGTAAGGAAAATTGCTGCAAAGTGTATTAGAGTGGAAGAATGGCTCAAGGAGAAAACACCACCCCCCAGTATATCATCAGCTGGGTCTTTATCTTCCTTGGGCTTCTCCACTTCCCCGTTTTCAAGAGAACAAAGGGAATGTGCCAAAGCTGCTTTGGGATTTCAATGAAAAATAATGAGAATTCATTGCTAATTAGGGCTCCAACTGAAAAAAAAAACCCAAAACTGATCTTTGCGGGGGCACTGTTAATGAACTTGTAAATTGAAGCTGCAGACTTGCATCCCTGTAAACATTCCCTGGGTGGATTCCATGTGTGTGTGTGTGCAGGAGCAGTGGGTGAAGGTGCCCAGCACTGTCCATGGCACTTTGGAAGGGGCAAGGCTTAGTGTAAGGAGTTGCTGAAGGCTAAGCTGGAGGCTTAGATGGCAATGCACTCATCTCACAAAGTGTTTGTCTTTGTAAAAGAGAAGAATGGAAATTCATTATGTATTTTTGATCAGCCTTAATCTAATTAGAAACGCCTTTATTTATTTATTCCTGTCGTGCACTGTTGGGAGTGGTGGACAGCCACGAGTGCTCGGGGTACTCAGGTGTCACTGCAAACAGCCACGGGCTGGGGATCTGCCCCTTTATCCACTCCCAGGGCATTTTAACCAGGATAACTCTGCCACAACTATGGGGATTTCCTGGAGCCTGCTCCAGCTCCCAGGTCGGGAGAGGAGGGATTGCTGAGAATTAAATGAGAATATAAATGTGCTGGGGGGAAAACCCTGTTCCTTTTGCCCAGCTGCTGATTTGGGTAAAGGCAAGCAGAGCCAAAGCTTCTGGTGTTGGAAGTGCAGCAGCCGCAGCAGCAAAGCCCCCTTGCCTGACCCTCCCTTCCTCTTCCTCCTTCTTGGCTGTCTGGCATTTGCAGGAGGCACATCCCCGTGGCTTTTTGTGCCAGCCCTGTTTCCCCCTCTCCCAGGAGAACACTGTGAAGCCATTGGAGGACAATTAGCAGGAGAGTGTAGGACACTCTTGAAACCTGATCGGAGGTTGGAGATGGCAAGAAGCAGATAAAATTCATGTTGGTTGTGCACATTTTCCAATGAATTTACAATGAAACAGGAGCCCACAGAGTGGGTGGTGCCAGCAGGTGCCTCTGGGATCAGCTCAGGTAGGGGCACCCAGAGCAGGGAGCTCAGGACTGTGCGTGGTTGGCTTTTGGAATATGTCCAAGGATGGAGCCTGCACAGCCTCTGCAGATAACCTGGGCCACCAAAAAAAGGGGGATTTGTATGCTTGAATGGAATTTTCTGTGTTGCAGTTCGTGTGTTTTCCTCTTTGAAGGAGGTTTGAAGAAAAGGTGCAGAGCATTAAGGGATGAAGTGCAACATGAGTATGAGGGGCACAGGAGGGAAGTGAAACGGTTCATCCTTGTTCTGGTATTAATTTTTTCTGTTTCATCCAAATGCATGGATTTTATTTCAGAAAGCGTGTCTCAGCTGATGAGATCCATAATGGAGCCATTCAGGGCCATCTCTGAACATGCACTTTCCCCACATATAACAATGTACCTGAAATTTTGAAAGATGGAATACTCATTTGCCAATTTAAAAAGAAAATGGAGAGAACAGGCGAGAGAGGGGCTCGTGGAGTTCTGAGTTCTGAGGAAAAGGATGGAAAAACACATGTACATTTAGAATGATGTTGACATTTCTGAAATCAGAGATATGGTGTTTTATCTAAATTACACCAAAGCCCTCCAAGATAATGTGCCGTGTAATAGCTGCAGTTCTAGGCACTATTTCATTTTCAATTTTCTGTACAAAAAGCATGATTCTTATCCACAGTTCCAGTTCACTGTTTGACAAATTATTCTCATGCACTGCCCAGCTGCTAGGGGAAGCTGTGTTCGAGGGGAAGAGGCTGAAGCTCCCCCTGCTCTGCCCTGCCTTTGCCAGCATTCCTGATTACCTGGAGAGGAGGCAGAGGGGCAAACCCCAGGGCTGGGCTTGGTGTGCTCTGGAGGGCCCTAAGGCACAAAGGAGCAGTGGAGAAGCCTGGGGTGCTGGGAGCAGGTCCTCAGGAGCCTGTGGAGGAGCTGCTTTGGTGTAAAAACCAGGTAAGACCTGGTAAAAACAGGTCCTGCCACGTGCCTGTGTACCGTGGTGTGATGGTGGTCACAGGGGTTTTCAGGCGAGGGAAGAGACGAGAATGTTGATTCTATGTTCAGAAGGCTTGATTTATTATTTTATGATATATATTACATCAAAACTATACTAAAAAGAATAGAAGAAAAAGTTTCATCTCAGAAGGCTAGCTAAGCTAAGAATAGAATGGAAAAGAGTGAAAACAAAGGTCTGTGGCTTGAACAGAGAGCGAGCTAGCTCTGCTGTGACTGGTCACTAATTCTAAACATCTACATGAGACTAATCACAGATCTACTTGTTGCATTTCACAGCAGCAGATAACCATTGTTTACACTTTGTTTCTGAGACCTCTCAGCTTCTTAGAAAGAAAAATCTTAAAGAAAGATTTTTAATAAAAATATGTCTGTGACACCCTGGTGCTGCTGGCTGCAAGTGCTCGTGCATGGCGTGTGCTGGGCTCACATTACAGAGGTGTTTCCTTCTTCTGGGCAGCTGGAAAGGTTTAAATCCCTTTGGCACCTGCTTGGCATCACTGGTGATGCCACCAGCAAGGCCTGGTCTTCTCCTGGGAATGACCCACCATGAGCTGTGGAGAGCAAGATACAGGTGGAGCTCGTGGGTGTCTGCAGGGTGAGGGAGGTCCCTGCAGTACTGCTCTGACTCAGGGGTTCTGTGCTGGGGTGTGAGAGGTAAAATACCCCCTGCCTGCCTTCAGCAGCTCCCTCCTTTCTTGTGGGTATCCACAAAAACCAGCATGTGCTGGAGCAGGACACCCTGGGAGAAGAAATGCAATGGTCTGATCCCCTCCAAGTCCCTTGGCCCAAAGCTCTTGTTTCCAGCCCAAAGCTCTTGTTTCCAGCACCACTTGGCCAATATTCTAGAAAAGTTTAGCGGTGTGGGAAAGTTATTTCCCTTCTGCAGGAGTGCCAGTGGTGCTGAGTGAGGAAACCTGGAGCCCGAGTCAAGAACTCTGTTTAGTTCCCACACAGAGAGCAAGGTACCCTGATGGACCTGGCAAGGGACTGCAGGTAAGTTTGGTGACAGATGCCATGTGCTCGTCTGAAAGGAGGGATTTCCACTCCCATCCCTGGCTGTGATGGGATGGAGAGCCTGCTCCCTCTGCAGGGAGCTCCAGCTGCATGGGTTTGTCCTCAGCGTAGAGGCAGGAAAACTCCTTTCTCCTGAGAAGTCTCCTGTGAGATACCAATGGATGAAATCCAAAAGATGTTATTTTTGGCACGCATGCTGACAAGTGAGTGATCCTCAGCAAGCTGTGGGTGCAGCCCCAGGGATGGAGGTAGAAGCTGGGATCTTCAGAGTGGAAGGAGGAGGCTGCAGAGTTCCTTGTCATTAGCAGGGGAAGGAGGGTTTTCATGACAACCAGAAAGCATCAAAATATAAATTAAACTCTGCTAGGAAATGAAATTCAGGGGACAGAAATAGTTTCCGTGGCAGGCCAAGAATAATTCTGGCAGCACTCAGACTGGTTGCTAAGTGAGGGGGCAGAGCAGGGGAAGGGTAACAGTGGCTGTGATTGTGGTTGCTGCCTTAACAAATATCTGCATTAAAGGTAGCAAGAGGCTGCTTTTAAACCATGCAGGATTTCTGTGTTTGGAAACAGAGTAAGGAAACCAAGGGTCAGAAGAGCCTTGGTATGCATCTCAAAGTGGTCAAAATAAACGTGTCTCTTTCAGCTGGTCACTGGGAATGAATGTGTATAAATATCTAAAATTGTGCTAGGGCTCCTGAACAAGGTTTAACCGAGTGCCTGTGCCTTGGCAATGGCAGCACAGCATCAGGAGGGGCAACTGCTGTGAGGAACAGCTCATTGCAGACACGTGCAAGGGAAATGGCTTTCATTAATTCCTGCCTTTACATCGGGCCCTGATCCAGCTTCCCCTGGGATGGAGGCAGAGCTTCCCCTGCACTGCAGCGGGTGTGGGATTGAGCTCTTCAAAGAGCCCACTGGAGGGGACAAAAGCAGATGGAAACTGCAGTATTTTGGCCCTAGGTGTAAATGGTTTATGGTATTTATTTGTCTTTGTCACATGTTAAGAGCCAGGGCTGGAAAAGCGTGGCACATGTGTCAGGTAGTTCCAGAAAATGCAGTGGCCACAGCTCGTGCCAGCTTGCCCCAAGTCTGGTTTTGTGCATTTTGGACTGGTGCAAGAGCCACGTCAATGCCCACAGCCAGGGCATAGCAGAGATGCTTCTGCAGTGGAAGTTGCTGACTAAATGGAGGGAGCAGCTATTTTGGGGCAGATATCCCTTTCAGTAAGCATGACAGGGCAGAGATCCCTAGGAAAGGATGTTAAAGGTGTAGGTCCTTCTGAGCCTGCTTGGCTCACGGGCTTGGGTGCAAACTTGGAGTAAAAATACAACTGGTTTACTTGGGGAAGCTTCTCTGTCCCAGTGTGTGTTGTGATCTCTCTTTCACTCCCCTAAATTTAAGGGGTAGGTTGTGGTCAAATATTCACAAAAGTAAAAAAGGCAGGAGGAGAATCTCTGGGCAAAAATGAGATTTGAG
Source organism: Camarhynchus parvulus (assembly GCF_901933205.1). NCBI lineage: Eukaryota > Metazoa > Chordata > Aves > Passeriformes > Thraupidae > Camarhynchus > Camarhynchus parvulus. Next base: position 5,124,251 of record NC_044573.1, on the reverse strand, counting down.
TTTGTCAGGTCCTACCCCTGCACACGGTCTGAGGTCTCGTTGTAGCTCAGGCTTGAGGGATGTTGTGAGCATTTTGGTTTTGAGATGCAGCAAAGAACTTTGTGTTTAGGGCAGCGAGCTCACAGCTGGACAGGGGTGTGTTCATATTCAGATTTATCTCTTAAAGAAACCAACTGGGGCAAAGCCAGGCTCATGTGTCACAGAGCTCTGGAGAACTCTTCTCTGGAGGGTTTGTACCAGTCTCAGGATCAGTGATGGATTTGTTCCCATCCTCAGGAAAAGTAAAGGCATAATGGGATGGCAAAATGATTAACCCACAGAGAGAACTTGCAAAATTAGATCTCTCCTGGGTCATTAGGCCGGGCACTTGTGCAGCCAGAAAAGCTACAGAAATGGCTTGCAGTGTAAAAGATGATGATGCTTGCTATAGCTGGTACTGCTGTAGTACACTATAATTTGATTTACTATTGATTTTCTGTCTTGCAGTTGTTGGCAGCAACCATACAGACCCCTTGGTTTAATGCTTATTTGCATGTTTAATTACTCCATAATAGTGCAATAATTACCATGTAGCTACAGAGGAATTACATGGTTGTCTGTACTCTGTAAACCAGTGTCAACCTCCTCTGCAAACAAATAATTATGCAGCTAACATACCTGTTTAACTTCCCCAGGAATTAGCAGAGGAACAGGAGAAATGCAGAAGATGCAGTTGCTGAGGGGGTTTAATTAATTATTTATAATTTTTCTGTGTGAAATTCTTTACTTGCCTGATTCTATCTCCTACCATAATGTCAGACAGTACAAACTGGAACTGGGGAAAATATTGGTAAGGAATTAAAGCTGCCAAGGCTGAGCTCTATAACCATAACCAGTGATATTCCAGAGCCTGGTCATTCTGCATCTGCAGGTTGTGATGGAACAAATGGAAATATTTCCAGAAAACTTCCCATGTGCAGCTCTGACTCGTGCAGCCTCTTCTGGAAGTCGGAGGAAAGCCACGAGGTGGCAATGTGCGCCAGGAAATAAAGCTGGCACTTCTCAGGGATCACTCAGCCCTGAAATGCGGCTGGATGGACACTTGGCCTCCCACAGGAGCTGTGGCAGGATTTCAAACACCTTTTCCATGTAAAAAAATGTACATTTGTTTTCCCAGGACTCATTAAAAAAGCTGTAGGGCTGAACATCTCCTCCTCCTGCATTGTTTTGTGCTGGTGGATATACTCAGTAAGTTTGTGTTTGTTTCAGGCTCGGATGCTCCCTGTGGATTGTTTGGAAAACATCTCGCCTGGTGTTTCCCCTTTCCTCCCTGGGGATCTGTTTTGGTTTCTGTGCATCCAGCACTGCTGGTGTTTATGGAGCTCTCCAGCTTCTGACCCAGCCACTCCTCTCCTCCACTTTCCCTGGCCTGTGGTGGGGAATGTTTGCAGAGTGTGGTGAAGGAAGGAGTGCATTTCTGGGGTACAGCAGGACCTACCAGTGTGCTGTCCAAGCAATAATATACTGGTGATGGGGACAAACTGCTTTTATCCAGTGTAAATCAAGTGGCAGATCCAGTGTAAATCAAGATCTTGATGATCCCCAGAGATGCTTGGAAACAGCATCCTTCAAGATCTCCAAAAGGGTGCAGAGTTTATTTCGTGTTGTGTTGCTTTGGAGATGGCAAAATGGGCTAAATTTAAGGGAATTCTGGGTTCTCCCAGGACTGGTGTCTCCCCAGCTGTGCCTGCTGCAGTACCCAGTACAAGGGAGGGATCTGTGAGGTGCTGGGGTCCTGGGGGGACCCTGGGGGTTGACAGGGCCAGTCAGAGGAGCTCTCCTGTGGCCGCTGTCCTGGCACAAGGTCTGCTGGCCACCAGCCTCAGCCTGAGGAACACCCCGCACAAAGCCGCTGCTCTCAGCTCCTCCAAAGCCCACCTACCTCATAATCAGTCTCATTTCTCTGAGGGAAGGAGGATACTTGGCTCCCTGCTTTTCTTTATGAAGTCAACTCATTTAATTGCCCTTCAGAAGGGCTCTTTACAGCCCCTTCAGGACCGCTGGTGTGTGGCTGTGGGGTGGGCGGCTGCTCTGGGGCTGCATGCTGTGCCAGGGCAGCTCTCCAGCAGCAGGGATGGATATCTGCATTGCCACACTGCAAATCCCCATCCAGGGGAGGCAGCAGCAAAATTGGCAGTGACTGTTACCCCATGTTCTCCTTGCAGCCCAGCCTGAGCCATTCAGACACACTGCTGCAGTGCAAGGGCGGTGTTAATCTTCCAGCAGGACAAATGCTGTGAGTTATTGCCTGGGCACTGTTGATTCCCCCCTGAACATCTCCCAGATCTGCCCAGGAGAAGCTCTCTGGCTGTTCTGCCTGTGGGCACCAGATGGCATCATGGTGGAGCGCTGCGAGCTGGCAGCCAGCACAGGCAGGAGGAAGCTCAGCTTTGAGTTTTTCTGGGCATGGTTCCAGGCAATAATATCTTTTCCTACCAGTTGTGAAGGATCTGAACTTTGCTTCACACCAGAAGCTTAAAAAAAGCAACTGTTTAAAAACTTGAATAATCCCTTCCCCAGCTTGCAGGGTGCTTGAGGAATCCGAGGCCTTGCAGGCCGTGTCCCCTCACGCGCCATGTCCCCACAGCCAGCCCGTGAGCGCAGCAGTGCCTGGACCTGCTTGGTGTGGGGCTGTGGCTTTCCCAGATGGACTCGGAGAGGGGGTCAGGGCTGTGTCACTGTCACGGGGCTCTCAGGACATCCCAGCACGCCTTGGCCGGGAGGAGAGCAGCGCTGAGCATGGTCTGTGCGGAGTTTGGGCAGTGCTGCACAGCCTCGCTGGCACATCTCCCACACCCAGCTCTGCCACCTTCTGCCCCTCTGGCCACTCTCTTGTGTTTTTCAGATTGCTTTCATTTTGCTGTTTGAACGTTTTTTTGTGTAGTTGCGATGCTTTCAAATGCAAGGTGGTGTGTCCCAAAAAGTATTTAGAGACACACCACCTTGTGAGGGTTTTTTTCCCCTGTGGAACAAGTCATCCCTTTAATTTTGGCTCTCTAAGAGTGCAAAGCCAGGATTTTCCTTGTGTGGCGCCTCAGAGGGACGAGCAGAAGCTGCACGCTGCCAGCGCATCCCCAAGCTTCCAGCCCCTTGATTTGAAACAATTGCTTTTTCTGTGGGTTGATAAGGGTTCTGTTCAGCACAGGGACAAACAGCAGGGCTGATGTTCTCTCCCACCAGCTTTGTCCCAAGACAGGAAAGCGAGCTTCACCAGCCCAGATGATTCCCAAAGGAATCGCAGGGCTGGGTGGGGAAGCCAGAGGCGCTTCCCTGAAGAATAGAGCCCGCAGTGTCTGCGCCCCAACACTGCTGCTGTTCTGTCCGTCTGTCTGTAGCTCTTTGTTGTGTCAACATCTGTAGCTGTGAGTAAATAGCGGCCGGGCAGAGCGCAGCTTGTGCGGCCGCAGCGCCGGCTGGGCCGATGTCTGTCCCTGTGCCACCTCTGTCCCGAGCAGGGCACGCAGGGGACAGGGCTCCAAAACCCTCAGCCAGGATGGATGGTGGTGCTCTGTGCTCCCCTGACTGGCTCCTCAGCCTGGGTGATCCACAGCAGCCTGTGGGGAGAGGTGTCGGAATTCAGGACATCCCCCTGCCAGGGGGTTCAGAGACCTTGGCACAGAGCACAAGACACCTGTGACTTGGATTATGACCCATGGCAAAAAATTACCAACCTTATATGAGGATCTGCAAGCCATGAAAGTTTAAGTAGAATAATAGTTAGTTTGTCACGAGATGAAAAATAGATTTTTTGGGGTTTTTAGAATGGGGATTCAGGAGGCAAGATGGAAGAATCTGGGTGTGTCCAGCCTTTTTCCTTCTTCTTCTTCTTCTTGGCCTCCATCTTCTGCTGTGATGCTGGCACTTTTGGATTGGTTTAAGGTAGAAACTCACTGTCTAACGTAGGTGATAGGTATTGGGAAGTTATGGTAAATGATGTACATGTAGTTTTTAGTATGAAAAGATAACACTGCCTCTGGGGCAGGCAGAGTGCCTGTGTCTGACCTGCTGAATGAACCTCGGCAGGCCCGAGAAAGAATTTTATAAATAAGAAACAATAAACAACCTTGAGACCGAGAACTGAAGAGTTTTGACTCCTTCTTCGACTGCCAGGCTGGAAAAAGAGACTTTCTAACATATCTCAGGGTCACTGTGAGCAGCAGAAGTCCCAAGAGAGAGGCTGCTGCACTGGGGCTGAGCCCCTGAGCCTGCGAGCACGGCAGGACCCAAGTGCTCATCTGGTCCATCTATGGAAAATATTCGTTTTCTCTTGTCAGCCACCACCAGAAATCTTTTAGGCTGTGCTGTTTTATAAAAATTGTAAGTATTTATAAGTGTAAAAGTGCTCAGAACTATTAGGAGAACTCATTTTATCAGGGGCAGCTTTAAAACCCTGCTCTCCCTGCCCAGTGGCACTGCCTGCTCTCGGGCAGTTCCAGGCAGAGTGGCTGCAGGGATGGACTTGGAGCAGAGGGTCTCAGTGGTTTGTGTGGAACCAGGCAGGCAGAGGGGCAGGTGCTGCTGTGATTACAGCCCCCAGGGATGCAGAGTGGGAGATTGACAGCCGGGGGCTCTGTGGCTCAGCAGCTCCCAGGGACCTGCTAAATGTCACCGGCCGTAGGAGGGACACACCGGGCAGCCACCTTCCTTCCCCGGGAGCAGCCTGGCAGTGCTGGAATCACCCCGTGGCATTTCCCTGCTCAGGGACCTGCTAATGAGCAGGTGATCGTCTGTGTCAGTGAAACCTCAGGGCTGTTTCCAAAGGAAAAATAAGGTCACAGCTGCTTGCCAAGGAAGTATTGTCGTGAGCTGTTAGTTAGGCTGCAAGAGTAGACTTTGGAAGTTGTCCTTCATTTTTCTTCTCCGCTGGCTGCTGTTGTATCTGAAATCAAAATGCTGTTTTCCCTGGAGCTGTGTCTGGCAGCCCTGGCCTCTTACATGCCGGGGGTGTTTTCCCTGGGTCCTGCAGTGTCCGAGCTGTTTGGTTTTCCAGGCTCAGCGTCCCTCCTGTGGGAGTTTCCATTCCAGGTGGGTTTGCAACATCCCAGGGCTGTCGGACAGTCCCGCTGTGCAGGAGAGGGGTGGGAGGCTGCTGACCCCGCAGTGCTGAGAGGAACACCTTGGGAAAAGGGCAGGCAAGATCCCGGGCACCTGCCTAGGGTGATGAAATATCCAGGCTGAGGTCTGGACTTGGCTGAAACATGCTCAGGTCAAGTTTTGCCTAGATCTGTGATCAAACGTGCCCGGGAGCTGCCTTTGAGCAGAGCCACAGTGCCAGTGGCTGAGAGGCTGCTCTGGAGCAGCTTGCTCCAGACACCACAGGGCAGGCAGGCTGGATCAGCTGTGCCACCACGGATCCTCGTGCCACCTGTCCTGCCTGGCCAGGTGAGGAGCCCCAGGGTCCCTCTGTGCTGCTGTGGTGCACAGCTGGAGGAGTGGGTTTGGGTAAACACGCTCATGTTGCGCTGTTTACACAGCACTCAGTTATTTTGGATAGCTAATTAGTGTTTTCTCTGTCTTGCTGGTTCTGCATTGATCTGATACACGGTGCAAAAGACTGTGCACGTGGGATAGGGTGTCCTTCACTTTGTCAGGAGCCTTCACCTGTCTTTGTTGTGTCGCGTTCAGAAATGCTGTGCCAGGCCCACCAAACATCTCTTGGTTGCAGCTGATTTTTTTCCTCCTTTGTAGGCTTGGCAGTAGATTTTGCTTCCATTGAGCATAAGGGGAAGACTTAAAAGCACAGAGGACTGTAAGGAATCTCATTTCACTGGAAGGTTGGGTTCCTAATTGCCCTTTGTGCCATTAAAAAAAATCTCCCCATATGTGTTTTGTTTTGTTTGTGGGCTTTCCCTCCCCACGCGGGCAAAAAATCGATTGATCAATGTTTGTTACAAAGTTATGAACAAACGTCTCGGGGCTCTTTGCTGCATTGATGTCAGGCTCAGTGTGTTCTCCTCGCTAACAAAATTAGTTGCAAAGTCAGCAGGAGGTTGGGAGAACAGAGCGTGGGGTTTGTTTGCATAGCACACAGTCTGGCTGCCGCTTAAATAACAAACCCTGCCTCGCCGCGCGCACATCTGACCAGGGGCTGGCTTTTGGTTTTGTTTTAGGAATTGTTGTTTGAATAAAAGGTCATTTACTGCCTCACTGGGGGGAAAACAAGAGCGTAAATGTACAGTGGTGTGCTGCACACTGCGGGTTTTCAGTGGGGCCACAAAGGAGGCGGTGTGCGGAAGCTGTAAACAGGGCACACCACGGGTGTGGGGCAGGGCATGCTGTGACCTGGCAGGGGGACACCTCCACGGGGCCCAGGGACACAGAGAGGGGCTCTGGGAGGGGTCACATCTCCATGGACCCAGTGACACAGAGAGGGGGTATGTGGGGTGCTCACAGCTTCACCCATGGTCATGGAGATGGGTGTGAGGGATCACAACTTCACCCATGGTCGCAGAGATGGATGTGAGGTGCTCACACCTTCACCCATGGTCACAGAGATGGATGTGAGGTGCTCACACCTTCACCCATGGTCACAGAGATGGGGTTGAGGGGTCACACCCTCACCCATGGTCACAGAGATGGGGTGTGAGGGGTCACAGCTTCACCCATGGTCACAGAGATGGATGTGAGGTGCTCACACCTTCACCCATGGTCACAGAGATGGGTGTGAGGGGTCACACTTTCACCCGTGGTCACAGAGATGGGTGTGGAGTGCTCACACCTTCACCCATTGTCACTTTCAATGTTTGCATGTTGTTCCTAATGTATGGAAACAAACATCTCAATGTTTACTTGTTATTTCTAGTGTGTGGAAACAAACGTGTGCAGGGAAGCTGTCACAAAATGCCCTTATCACTTCCGCCCACCTCTTTCTCCAGCGTTTCTCGTGGTTCTGGCGGAACAGCAGGAACCCAAAATGTGCCAAATGAAGAGATATAATTTTAATTTATGGGAGTTCTTAAAAGGCTCCTTTAGGTTCAGATTAAACCCTACTGCAGGTTCAAGGGAAAGTTTAAGAAAATCAATTTTCCCAGGCTAAAAAGAGCAAACCCACTGTAGTGTATATAGTGCCCTTTGTTACTGGAATCAATAGCTCTGTTCCCAGGGCTGAATAATCACTTTTTTATATAACATTAGTACACACACAGACTTATCTCCTCCAGACTTTGTTGTTGAACTGGCAGTAAAATATTTTTGACATTTAATGGTTTCTTGCTCTTATCCTTGTTTAATTTTTCCCTATATCTGAGCCTTGCTCTGAGCTTGAAATGGGGCGATTATTCCCTGCTGTGGCACCGGCGTGGAGTATAGAAATGTTTCAAATTAACATTTTCCCAAGAAATCATAAGTATCAAGCATGACGGTAGCTGAATGCAGCATCGTTTGGGTCTGGTTTTGGCCAGGAGTGTTTTCAGGCTGCCTGTTCCAGAGTGCTGGAGTGAGAGCACATGTGGACAGGAGCTGTGTTTGGAAGCAAGTGGTGTGAGGAGGAGCTGATTGCCCCTGTCCTGCCCTGCACCAGGGGCTGTTTATTCCATGGGCTGCAGGTGGATCCATCCCCTGGATGGGGATGGGAGCGCTCACAGAGCAGAGTTATGGACCCATAGCAGGGCAGGTGTGCAGGTACCTGGGTGCAGGGCTGGGACAGGAGGCTTTTCATGCCCTTAATCTTAGTTAGAATATTGCAAATCGCCTTGCGAGGACACGAGCCCTCCGCCAGCCTAGGAAAGGCTGACGGGAACAAAGGGGTTTGCTGGTTTGTTTCAGTAATTCAGGCTGATTTCCTCTCTGTGTTTTAAGCATCACCTTTCCCACTTACAGCCAGCAAGGCCATGATTAGGAGGGCGTTGTGCGCCGGTGGCGGTGGCTGTCGCACATAATGGTTTGACATTTCGGATCACCCACAGCTAATCAGCCGGACGTGGCAGCACATCCCAGCCGGCCATTAGGGACGTGTGGCTGCCAGTCCCCTTGCTGCCAGGGCAGGGGCAGGACCAGGAGGGTTTCCACAGGGCTGGGGAGCATCCAGCTAGCAGGGCTTGAGCTCCGTGCCCTGCTCCGGGCACCCCGGCTTCCCTGCCAGCAAGGGGCTGCTCCATCTGCTGGAGGACTGGAGACCTTCCACCCAAAATAATGGGAACCAGTGCTTTCCACAGCTTCCTGATGTTCAAAGAAGCCACATACCACTGCCATTTTCTGGAATCTTCCTGTGTCCAGGCCTGGCAGCCCAAAAAAACGAAGAAAAAGGAAGAAATAACTGTCTTGCTTCTCAGGCTTCTTGCCTGGCAGAATTGCTTGGGATATTTCTCAAAGCGTTTGAGCTCATCCACTGCTGAGGAAACAAGATTTCTGCTGAGGTGCTGGCCAGGCTTGGGGTCTGCAGCCAAGTGGGGAAGAGCTGGGCACCTTTTGGGAGCCACCTGAGCAGCAGGATCTGGCACGTGCCTCTCCAGGCTCTGATTTTGTGACAGAGACCTTGTTCTGCAGATTGCAGGGCTTTGCCTTTCAGGGACTTTGCTGCTGCAGAGCATGCCCAAAACATGCTGAACTGCCAGAGAGAGATGCAGGCAAGGTCTCTGCTAATCTCCACTTAAACCTTCAAATGATTGAAGTATCCAGTGTTAGCGATGGCATGAAGAAGTCAATGTTGAGTGTGGTTCCTCCAGTGCCCACTTAAAGATAATGTGTTTTCATGGACACAGTTCAGCATATAAAAGACAAGTTTCTACCTGGTTACAGCACCTTGGAGTAAATGATGAGTGCTAGGACTCCTTTTTTGCTTTATTTTTTTTCCCTCTTCAGAAACAGTGAAATCAAAGTCATTTACTATGGCTGGTGCTCCTGTCAGTAAACATTTGCTCAGCGCCCAGCTGAGGCTTTGGGGAGAAGGTGCCAGCTTTTTGCAGAGCTGGCTGGGCGTCTAGGACAGGCTTTGTCCCTGAGCACTGCCTGTAGGTGACCCTGGGGCTGGGGCTGGCTCACCCACAGCACATCTATCCTGTAATGCCATTTTCCTGCTCTGCACAGGGACGTGATGCCGTGCTACCTGGGTGATGTCCTCCAGTTACATCAAAATGCTCCAGAGGCCTCTGGAGCTTGGGCTGGGAGAAGGAGACTATGGGTGGGTGCTGAGGAGATGAGGAATTAAGATCTCTGCATAGCTGGTGGGAAATCCCCTCCAGAGTGCCCTGATGTGTCCTATTCCATCACCAGAAGGATGCCTGGATGCCTGGACTGCTTTTGGCCATTCCTTGTTCCTCAGAGCAGTCCTCCCTCGTGTGTGCCATAGGGAAATCACTTGTTGGCTGAAATCCCAGTGTGTCCCCGGGGCTTTGTGCTGCTCCCATGCTCCTGCAGCCCCTCCAGCTCATGGAAACACTTCTTCCCCTGCACTGCCCTTCCATAACTGCTCGGCTTCTGGGGAGAGAACGCGGAGAAAGCAGCGACGACACATCTTTGTTTTCTGGGGTTTCTCCTCATCGGCTTAATTGCAATAACATTTATATCACATAATATAGTGCAGCAGGGTTGTAATTTTCCTATCATCCAAATTGCAGGCTGAAAATGCTGTTAGGAAAGGACTGTAGAGACTGAATTGCTGCTTTCAAAATGACTCCTGTTAACTGACAATGTGACCGGCAAATGGCTCCCAAAGGCGGCGTGGCTGGGAGCAGCCCATGGAGCTCCAGCCTGCCGTGGCTGGGCACACACTGAATAAAACATTGGGGCCTGGGAACAGCTGTGTTTCTGCAAACACTCCTGCTCCTCTCAGGGACACCCATGCCTGCTCCTTGCTGAAGGAAACGCAGTTAAACCGGCACTTGTGGAATTCAATTCCCGCTGTTACTCTGTGAATGCTTCTGTGTCCCTGTGAGCCCCATCGTCCTCCCCTGTTCCCTGGCTTTCCTGGGGCTGGGATTTCAGTGGTGTGTTCATGTGGGATGTGAGGGGCTGCTTCCCAGCAGGTGCACAGGCAGCCGGCTGAGTTAGAGACTCGTTTGTGTAATTCAGGTCCTTGATGAAATGCCAGTGCTTCAGCTGTGACCTCTGAAATCCCTGTCTGCCTTGGGAAGCACTGAGGGATGGGCTGCAAACTGCTGGGCCAGTTAGTGACATTTTCTTCTACCTATACCTCTGACTCCAGATAGGCTTTGGAAGTCCAAATGCCAGCAGTGCAAAAAAGGGTTTCACCCAAATGAATCCTCTCTGGTACTGGGCTTTCAGAAAAGCTTGTGGAAAGGCATTTTTGTGGATTTTGAGTCAATAGCTTCTGGCTGGGGTTGGGATGTTTATCTTTTTTTTTTTTACATTTTGGCTGCTAATAGAGGGTTTTGCTTGATTTCCCAGTGAATAGTCCCACCATGTGTGCATTAGCATGTGTCATAATCTCTGTCTTGCTTCCAGATTTAGTTTTAGCTGTAAGGAAAATAAATTCTGGTATTTGAGTCTATTTTGAATTGTTGTATCCTGTTCCACACCACCATTGAGGTTTCTTTTTTCTCCTAAAGATCCCAAGCAGGGTTAGTGTAGCACAAACATTGTGGTGGCTCTTGCTCGTGCTCCAACTGGTTCACAAGTTAGTTCTGTAAATGTTACTTACAGTGAGTATTAAGCTCCTTTTTCCAGGCAAAGTAACTAAAGGTGCTGGTAGTGAAGCTTTCTGCATGTATAATTCTGCCACAAAAAGCCCACAGAGGCTTTTGATTTCCTTTCCTTTCCTTTCCTTTCCTTTCCTTTCCTTTCCTTTCCTTTCCTTTCCTTTCCTTTCCTTTCCTTTCCTTTCCTTTCCTTTCCTTTCCTTTCCTTTCCTTTTCCTTTCCTTTCCTTTTCCCTTTCCTTTCCTTTCCTTTCCTTTCCTTTTCCTTTCCTTTCCTTTCCTTTCCTTTCCTTTCCTTTCCTTTCCTTTCCTTTCCTTTTCCTTTCCTTCCTTCCTTCCCTTCCCTTCCCTTCCCTTCCCTTCCCTTCCCTTCCCTTCCCTTCCCTTCCCTTCCCTTCCCTTCCCTTCCCTTCCCTTCCCTTCCCTTCCCTTCCCTTCCTCCTTCCTCTTTCCTCTTTCCTCTTTCCTCTTTCCTCTTTCCTCTTTCCCTTTCCTCTTTCCTTCCTTCTCCTTCTCTCCTTCCTTTCTTCCTTCTTTCGTTCCTTCTCCTCCCTGGAAGAACTTTTTTTTTCCCTGCACGTCACCAGAGCCGAGGCCTTAAAGTTTTGAAGCGCCAAGTGAAGAAAGCAATTTCATGCTTCACGCCACCGCTAATTTGTCCTGTTGTAATCTGCAGCCAGCAAGCCCCTTCCGCTGAAGTTGGGGGATAATGAAGGGTTTAACTTTTCGGTTCTGTCAAATTAGTTTGGCGGGGGAGGAGGGGATGGGGGGCCCAATGAGACCACTTCCCTTTGGGGCTGTGGAGATTGTCTGTGCAGACAAATAAGTGAGCATTACAGGTGATTCCGTCCCTGCGCCGAGCAGAGAGCTCCCATTTATCGCCATCAAATGCATTAAGCTGCGAGTCAAAGCCCTCCGCTTTCTGCTCGCAGCGAGTCTGGACCAGAAGGCAATCAAGCCATAAGGGTCATTTTCTGCATGAGCTAACCTTTTCCTCTCGTAGGGTTTGAAGCCTTTGTTGACAATGAGATGCTCAGTGGGAACATTAAATTAACACTTCATATTCGTGGCTGTAAATTTACTGGCAAGCTGAGGAAAAGTCAGGGAAAACAAACACTCCATCATTTCTGCTTCATTTAGCTGCTGAATGGGGACACTCTCACCTGCAGAGAAAAGAGGTCAGGGCAAACAGGGATAATTTTAATCTGACTCTCAGCCTAGTCTTTAGTGGCGGTGGATTGTGTTGCGTTCTGCGCTGAAAGTAAAGGTGAGAGCGAGGTGAGAGCAAGAAAATGGATAAGTACTATGTGAAATGCTTCAGAGACCTTGCCACGGGCAGGCAGGGAGGGATGGCAGGCTGGTTACTACGGAAACTAGCAGGCTAAATATTATTAATTTTGCAAACTACAGAACCAATTTGCTCTCAGATAATGGCCACACCAAGATTTCCTTGTGCGGGCCGGGAGATAACCTGGATAACCTAGAATTCCGCCGCCAACAGCTTTAGAAAACGAGCTGTTTTTCACTTCGATAACGATGCTCTGTGTGACTCCATCCAAGCCATGTGTTCCCTGTCTCTGTCTCTTTCCCAGGTCGTGGCGATAGCTTTCAAGGCTGATGGGCAAATAATGCTTGTCTGCTGCAGCGCTGACTAATGTGACAGCGCTGGGCTGTCACCAGCTGTTAATGTGTGTGACATCGCTGCCCCGGCTCCTGAAATGCTCTGGGTGTCTTAAAAATGGCTGTTTGCGGGTTTTGCCGTATTCTGATGGCAGATGAACGCAATAAATTCTGTGGAAAGGGAAACCTGAGTTCCAGAAAGGTGCTTGGAGTCTGACCCACAGCAGCGCTCGGATCTGCTGGAGCTGCTGAGGCTGTTTGTGTCAAAGAGCAGTTCGTAACGGGGTTTGGATATCAGAATTATTTTTGGTGGGAGTTTCTTCTCTGGCAGGAGGTGATGATCTTGTTAGGGAGCTGAAGGGGCCGTGGGCTCCCCAGCAGGGCTCACCCAGAGCATCCCGCTGGTCTGGCCAAGCATTCTGGAGTGGCGGGAGGGAGGCAGGGAGCAGAGGAGAGGAGGAGATTAAAGCAGGGACAGTGTAGTGAGGAACCCTTTCAATAGTCATAGTCCTTGGTGTGCAAGGACAAACAGCACTGCTTTTGTTCTCAAACTTGGATTAACTTTTGGTTCAGGGGTGGAACTTGGAGTGACTCGGTGCAGCCACGTCTCCCAGAGGGAAAAGCATGGGCAGGTGACAGGTGAAGTGCAAAGCACGAGGTGACTGTCACCCATCTATTCCTCCGACTCACACTGGGGTGGCTTGTCCTCTGCTGCAGCTTCCCCAGCCTGCCTGTTCACCCCCATTGTTAGCACAGTTTTTAGGGCACTTGGGAGAAAACAGCCTTCACCGGGAGGTCAGGTTTGTGTGGACACACAGCCCTTCAGGAAGGTCTGGGAGAAGAGATTTCCATGGAGTGGGGACATTTTTGTGATAGAGATGTTATGGGGAGTGGTGGTAAAGGGGTAAACTGCATACAATAAAAATACAGTAAATTCAAATGAAGCTTATTTTTGGCCAGACAGCTTTCTGATCCAGTTGCAGAGGATTGCAATACTATCCAGCAGTGCTACAAATACTTTAATTAGCTTTCCTTGCCTGCTGACAGGCTGGAATGAATGTGTGTTTACCTGCTCAGGAATTTGGAGTGTGGGCAAGGAGAGGAAAAGATGCTCCCCTGATGCTGAGAGGGGGAAGATTTTAAGATCCTGAAAGCAAATAAGGAGGAGGAGGGTCAATTAGCTAAAAAAGTCTCTCTGAAGGAAGCCAAGTGTGTCTGGTAAAGCTGCCCACGGCTTCCCCCCGGTGCCCTGCAAAGGGCGGCTGTGACATGGGCAGCCCAAGAGCCGAGCTGCATTGGGTGGACAATGAATTCACAGATTGTCCTTGGAAAAGGGTTCCTGACACGCTCGCTGAGGAGGGCAGCAGCCCCACAGCACGTCCCCCTGCCCAGGCATTCCTGCTGGTAGCCAAGGAGATGAGCTGAGGTGCCCTTACAGAAGCTACCAAGGGAGGGGAGAAGAATGTGGGCAGGCGAGGTGGGCTGGGCACAGCTGGGGCACGGGCAGTGTCCCTAGGCTGGCAGGCAGAGAGCCTCCCCTTGGCAGGGCTCCATGCTGGGGCCTCATCCAGGACAGCTGACAGCCTTCCCCTGTCACTCCCAAGCTGCTGGGGACTCTCCCTGTGGTGGGAGAGAGGAGAGAGTTCTCCATGGAGCAGAGCATTCCTTCCTCTCTACCCTGCTGAGGAACAGGGAGTGGGCTGGGGGAAGAGAAGCAGTGAGGCTCTCTGGTCCCCTGCTGGACGTGGCTGGATGTTGGAGATGCCTGAGCCAGCCATGGGTGCAGAGCAAGGGTTGCTTGGCCTCTGTGAAATATTTCCATTTATTTTACTGGCCTCTTCAAAGATAAGGCTGAAGCACACAGTCCTGCAGTTGGGAAGGGAAAATAAAGAGGATCAGGCGCGACCCCCACGCACACGTGATAATTTCTCGTCTTGGCTTATCTTGTAAGAATTATAAGATACTGAGTAGGAAATAAATCATGATGTCAGGACCAAATGCCATTTTCTTGCTTGGTGTGATTTGCAGCATGGCAGTCAAACCGATAGATTTCATTGCCTGGCATAGGGTTCTCCCCTTTAATTGAATTATACCCCGGCAAGCGAATGGGATTCATTCTCTGAGATACAAGGAAATTACCATTTGATGAAACAATGCTTTACTCCTCGCTCACCTGCACAAACATCCTTCAGGAAAACTGTTATGCAGATATCCTTGATTGCAGACTATTGTTGCTTTTGATCTCCATTTGCCGTGGTGGCACCCGGGGATTGTGCCATGAGAGCAGCGAGCATCTGAACGGCCCTGGCAGGGTTTGCTGCCTGTTCCCCCAGAACCTCAGAAGGCTTTTCTGGTTCCACTCAATTAAAATTCCCTCTGCTGCAAGTCGACAGGCAGGAACATCAGTGCATCACTGGGTGTGTCACAGTGTCCTCAGCCTCTCCTCAGGGGTGGGGCATTGCAGAATAATTAATGCTCATGACCCGCAGGAATCCCATTTCCTGCTGAATTATTAACTTAGAAGTGACAGAAAGATTTCTGTGCCCCCATCCGTGTTGCTGCCACAGCTGAGGTGGTGAGGGCTGCAGTTCTAGATCTGGAGTATTGGCTCCTGTCACTGCAGCCACAGGCCTTTGAGGTGCACTCCTTGGATTTGGAGTGTTCAGTGGGCTTTGGAATTAAAACTTTCACTTAATTCCTGGTGCTCACAGCTGCGAGGAAACAGAGAGCCTTGAGTTCAAACCCCAGCAAGCAAGGGAGAGAAGCCAATCCACGTAATCATGAATTTCCAGCTGAAGCTGTGCTTTGGGAGGGGAAAGGCTGATCCCTGAGCTTCTTGGGGCCCGCTACACTGAGATGCTTCTGCAGCAGCCTCGTGTTGTCAGCTGGCTTGAGCAGGAAATACATAATGCTCTCAAAACGACAGATTAATTACCTTGAATAAACTGGCCTTGACAAGCTCTGAAGGTTTTCAAGTCATTTTCTCTCAGCTCTGAGCATGTGCCCAGCACTGCAGGTCCCCCCTTCTGGATGGGCTTGCTCGAGTGGGCTTCTAGTGGCGTTTGAAATGTGAGCTGGTGACAAAATTACAAGGTGGAAGGATGGCAACTAATCAGAGCACAGTGATGCCGTTCCTAATTAATTTACCAGCAGCAGCCACTGATCTGTGCCATTATTAGCAAACTTATTAGTGCTGTTTGCAGGAGTTGCACTAAACACATGGAGCTTCTCTGGGAAAACTCCACCACTGCCTCACCACCCTCACAGGGAATAATTTCTTCCTAATACTGGAGCTTTGGAACCCATAAGCTCCTTCCAGGAAGAAGATTTTGAATCCAAACCAAAGTGCACCAACCTTCCAGCTGCTGGGAGATTCAGGGAAAAGCAAAATACTCTTCCATTTGAGATCAGTGGAGGGCAAACTTTCATTTATGCCCATTGCCTTGATCAAGGCTTAGGGGCTGCTCTCTCATCCAGGGCCCTGTGGAGCTGACAGGGAGAGCAGTGCCTTGTAGGGCTGGTGCTTTCCTGCTGTGCAGTGGGCAGCTTATTTTCAAATTTGTGCCTAAGGGATGAAAAGAGAATAAATTAAATTTTGGCTGGACGCACGTGTCTTGCAATTAATCTTTCGCGCTAATCTGAGATGAGCGAGATCTCATCTGAAGCTGGGGTGGTTTTTAATCCCTGTGCATGTTCTGCCTGGCTCTGAGGCCTTGGGGTGCTCAGAGCCTGCATGTGGGTGGGCAGAGGCAGCGTTCCTAGAGCAGGCTCTGTTCAGGCTCCGGAGGAATGCGAATTGCTTCGCTGCCAGTATTTTTCCTGACCATCCAGTAACTTTGTAATTAATGTGTTAGCTTGTAATTAATGTGTTAGCTTGTTGCCAATTAACAAGCAAAACCGTCTTGGCTGCCAAAGGCTTTTCCACTCCCAGTGTATTCCCTTTTCTCTCCTGCCTTTCATCTCTGCAGTGGGGGGAATACCTCCGATCCAGCCATCTGCCCCTTCTCTCCAGGAATTGTTGTTGTGGCTCCTGGCCTCCTCCCACCTCAGAGGCAGCCAGCCCTCTCCAGGCTTGCCATACTGCTCCAGGAGTTTTCTTCCTCCTTGCATCTCTGATCCTGCTTTTCTTCCCTCCTGGCTGCTTGCGCAGCTCTTTGGGACCATCTCCCTCTGTTTTCAGACACCCAAATCCCGCTGCTCCATCCCAGACTCTCGCCTCCAGCTCTGCTCTCCTGCTCTGTTGCATCACCAGCGCTCCCTCCCCGCATCTCATCCAGTCACCTCTTTATTCTCTCCATATGTGCTCTGTGTGTGTGTGTGTGTGTTCTCTGGCAGGATATTTCTATAAATTCTTGCTCGCTGCCTCCATAAAATCCCCGTTCGGAGTGGGGCTGGGTGGGGTGACCCAGATGCACAAGAGGAAATGTTTCATATCTCGAGGAGCACCGTCTGTGCCCCTTGGCAGCCCCTCCCGCCCGCCTATCAGATGTAGGGCTTAATGGGCTTAAGAATTAGAGCAGCTGCTTGGTGCAGAATTTATTGCCTGGCTGTGCATAACGAGGGGAATTAAAATCCTAATTGGCTGAGCTGCTCCCCCGTCACCTGGAGAATTTTTAACTTTTCTCAGGGCTCCTGGGCTCTTCCCTCCCTGCTGCCTTGCTCAGGTCGATAGCCTGCCCCAGGGAATCGCAGAACCCTTTATGATCCCTTTGGGATCACCCAGTCCACGTCCTTGGGATGGTGCCACCCTCTTCCCCAGTGGTCTCCAGGAGGAGGCAATGGTGACAGTGGTGTCTGGTGTCCGCTGGAGCTGTGCACCTGCTGCAGCTTTTGGAGGAGGTGTTTTCAGTGGATTTCTTGGTGTCGCCCTGTGCCATGCCAGCGAGGCTCTGTTGCACAAAAAGGATGTTGAAGTGTGCCTCGTGTAGCTGTGGCCACCAGGCCTTCCTGCTGCCTCTGCTCTGGGCTCTGCTGCAGCTCCCAGAGACCAGGAGAGGCTTTTCCTCCTGCATCCCTTGCTCTCAGAGAGCCTGAATGGGCACGGAAATGGCCTCACTTAAGGCTATGTCTCATTACTACATTAAGTCAACAACCACTTGAGTATCCAAGGATTTTGATCAAAGCTAGATATTGAGAGGGGGACAAAGAGTGGCAAACTTATTTGACTTCCACTTATTTCCAGAGCCTGTTGAGCACTCGGCTGTACTCCTCGCTGGCCTGAAGTGTGCCTGGGAGAGCAGCAGCCTGCTCTCTGCTCCTCTTGGTCAGAGGAGAGGCTCTAGGCTGAGGGGAGGGAGGGCAGCCTGCTCCCTGCCTGTGCCTCGCCTCTGGCACCCAGCAAAGGAGAAGGGAGGTGTCCCCCTGTCCTGTCTCTGGGGACAAGGGACCCTGTGGCGTGGCTGTCCTGCAGGACCCCCCGGAAGCTCACAGGGATGCGCTGGTGGGACAGGCACCAGGAGCTGCTGGGATCTCGAGTAGGCACAGTCCCGAAAAAGGCAAATCCTGATTTCTGCCCCCTGCTTGGAGTTCACTCAGGTCTCTTTAATTCCATTTTCTCAGAGTGAGGAAAGGCAGCTGACTTCTCCTGCCTACCTGCAGCATCCTCTGGGAATGTGAAGAATGAGGAGGCAGGAGTAGTTCCCAGTGTGAGCCTCAAAGGAGGCCCAGTGCAGGCTCCTTGGGGACCTGCAGCAGGTGGGGTTTGCCACCAAAAGAACTCTGAAGCTTTGGGCATCCATCATGCTGTGCCCATCTTTAGCATAGACCCTCTTCTGCCCCTGCCAGCCTTGCCAAGGCTGGGCTCCTGCAAGATGTTGGTGCTATACCAAGCTGCCAGCACAGCAGCACAGAGTCCTTGGGATTTTTTACATGGAAGTCCATGAGGATTTTGGATTCTGCTGGAGGCAGGGGGGTTTTACTGCAGAGTGTGTCATAGTCAGCCCTGGCTCCTTAGCGCTCTGTACCTAACGACGCTGTAGTAAAAATAAAAGTAATCTACAGTAAATGTATCCCAGGTCCTTATTTAATGATAAAACCCCCTCAGTGCAGTGAAAATAAACTGTTAGTGAGTCTCAGCAGTGTCTACAAAGAGGGTACTATCTCCTGGATTACTATGAAGTCCCCTCCAACAATTCTCAGCGTTATTTGCAGAGGGCTGGAAAACAGCAAGAGGAGCAGCAGCTTTCATGTGTTTGGTTATTTTTTTTCCCTTGCAGGCACGTCTAGGCATCATCACTCTGGGCTGAATCAGACCTGTCTGAGCATTCACCCTCCTGTCACAGAAGAAGCGAAGGATGCAGCAAGGCTCAGAGGTACTCCTGCTTTGCATTAAGCCCCACTTTTGTTACCATCCTGAAAACCCTTTGGAAATACGAAAGCAGAAACCTGTTCTGGCTGTGGCTGAAAGGCCATTGAAACCCAGAGAGCCCCCGAGTTTAACGGGGGAAGTCATGGTGAAGGCAGAGTGCAGCATGGGAATTTGCATTCAAGAGGGAGGAAAATGAGGGATTTGGGCAGAGAATAACTGATAGGTGCTGTGAATTCATTAAAAATGGGCTATAAAAGATACACTACAAGGTTCTGGTGGCAGACCAACAAAGCTTTTTTCTTCCCCTTCATTGTTTCTACTGTCACAGGATCCTCACAATAGTGGATAGTTTAGCCTTGTACTCCACGGTTCGTTATCTATTCTTCTATTTATTAATGCATTCTTGGGTCTTAGTGATGTGATAAACCATCCACGCTTTTCTTTTATGCTTTAATAGGATTCTTCTGGAACCCCCTCCATGTTTACATAACCTTGCAATTCACAGTTATCTATCATTTATTTCCTACTTTGTGCACTCTTGATAAAGCCGCAGCGGCGAGGGGCGTCAGTGCCCCGGCTGTGGGGTGTCACCCATTTGGGCTCCTCAGAACAAAGCCTTCCTTCAAAAATAGGGTCTGTTCCAGAGGGCTGTCCCTCTGCAAGGCCAGGAGAGAATCCTCCAAATCCAGGAGGATTTGGTGCCCTCCATCCCTCTGCAGGAAGGTGATCCAGGCTCATGAGGCAAAGGGACGAGGGTTCTGAGAGCCCCCAGCCCCATGGAGGGGCTGAGCTTGACTTCAGAAATAAACAATTCAGTGTTTTCTCTGGGAAATGCCAGAGCTCCTTTGGAGTAGCTTGGCTGCTGGGACAATTTGCTGCCCAATAGAGCTGGGGCAGAAACTTTTTGTGTCAAACAGGCTTTGGAGGATGGAACGTCAGCGTCACTGCGGGGCCGTTCTCCATCAGAGGCAGCAAATCTAAATATGCCATCTAAATATGACAGCAAACCTTTATTAAGCATACCGGGAAAGGGATGCGAGACCTCATTTATGATTTCATTCATAATCCCTTCAAAATGAGTTGGTACCAGTATGTGATAAGTGGATTATGTGTTAGGCCCAAGTAAAGCCAGACACAATTAGTGCTTTAATAAACCGGTTGTATGCATTACTAACAACTAAGTCATAAGGGAATTGGCGTATTTACAAACCCTAATTAGTAGTTTGTTACTGTGATACCAAATTTAAACAAATCTGTAGCATTGCTGACCATCTGGGTTAGAAATCTCTGGTTTGAATTTAATTAGGAAATAGTTGTGACAGAAAATTGGTCCTTATTAGTTAGCTAGCGATCAGCATTGCCCTAATTGAAATGAAGAACTGGCTGGCGGGTTTGTGAGATGTTTAGATACAAGCAGAGACAATCAAAAAATATTCTCTCACTTAGGACTTTGTGAGCTGTGGTGATTGATTAAGTAACATCCCCTTGATATTTTAGCATCTAAAATGCAAATGACCCAGTGATGAGCGTGCATGACAAAAAACCTGGCAATTAGAGCTGTGCATTTCAGGGTTTGCTTTTGAAAGCAGTTCTGCGGGAGCTGGCCTGGTGTGGGTGCTCTGGGGGCAGAGCTGTGCCTTCACCTTCACCTTCCTCCGCTCAGGCATCCTCAGGAAGGGCATTGCCCCTCCTGGAGTGGGAGCCTGGCTGCTTTCCCAGTCCTGGTGCTTTCCCAGAGAGCAGCTCTGACTCGCTGGGGCACAGCCAGCCCAGTTCTGGCACCCAGCACTTTTGTGTCCAAAACCTGGGGCTCTGCCCTGTCCCTGCCGAGCAGACTGCGAGTGTCCAGTGCCTGATCCATGTGGGGAATGACCTCCAGATTGGTTCTGGAAGCACACTCAGGGCAGAAGTGAACATCCCAACCTTGCCATCAAACCACAGACAGGCCCTTTCAGGACACAGGCTGCAGTTCTTAATTCGTTTGTGCTTCCTCCCTTTATGGTGCTCCACAGGACTACACAGGGTGTTAGGATTCCTGGAAATGTTTCCAGATGAAAGAAAGCACACGTTGGCAATGTCACCCACCCCAGTGCTGCTGTCGGAGCAGCACTGGCTACCGAGGAGCTCTTTCTGTCTTGGAGCAGACAATGAAGTTTCTGTAGGGGCTTTAAATCACTAAATGTTGAAAGGAATTCCCCGACGGCTTCATCAGTCACTGCGTAAGATTGTTTGAGATCTCCACCAGCTAATAAATTTGATTTGGGGTTTGTTTTGCTGGCATTTACACAAACCCTCTGAGAACTATAGTTACTGTATTCCCATACAGTGTCTGAATTCCGAATTGAGATCCCGTTCCCCTCTCCTCGGGGAGGCGAAATAAACCTTTGCCACAGAATATGAATGTCGGTTGTTTTTCCCGGTAAGCTGGTGCATCATTATTATTTGAGGAGATATAGTGTTTGACAAAACCATTTATTTTGTTTCAAATATTTTATTGAGTAATAAAACTCGTTTGTGTTGCTGCCACATGGGGGGATTTGTGCCTGTTAGGCTGGGAGGGAGGCGAGTGAAGGAATGGGGCCCTGCCATGTGTCCCTGCTGCCCTGTCCTGCTGCACCAGGCTGTGCCTGGGGACCTGGGCAGGCTGGGGGTGCAGGGGGATGAGCTGAGCCCCCCAGCCCTCCCTGCCCCACCCTCCAGGGTGCTGCAGGCTCGGGCGGCCGCACCGAAAAATAAAGGCCGTGTTGTTTTCTGGGACGAGTATTTTTATTTTTTTTTTCCCTACCCAGCACTCACAAGTTTATTATGAATGATCCCTTTTCACAGATGCTCCCGTTCTGAATGGGGGAGCAGCAGCGTTTCAGTCTAGAAGAATCCCCTGTGAGCAGAGCCAAGTGCAGCTGAAGGAGGGTGTGAGCTGGGCTGTGCCCAGCAGCCCCTGGCCGAGGGCTCAGGCTGGGGGCTCGGGCTCAGCAGCAGTGCCAGGCTGGGCTCTCTGGGGGCAAACCCACTCTTCTCCCTGCCCTGCCTCTGAGCTGGGGCTCAGCAAGGTTTGCTGCAAACCCCGCTGTGTTTTGCTCTTTCCTTGGTTTACTTCTCCCACCCTGGCCTCTCTCGTCTGTGAGATGAGGCCAAGGGGAATTCTCTTGCAGAGCAAGGCTGCCCAGGCTTGGGGACACCATGCCCTCAGAGATGTCTGGAGCAGCCTGGGTAGGAAGGGTTTTGCTCAAGGGGAAGCCAGCAAGCCCTGGATTTGGATTTTTGCAGTGCTCTGCTGCCTCATGTCTGTTTTACATGCAGATGTTTGCCTGAAGGGCTCGCAGCAGGCAGAAAGGTTTGAGTTCTCCTGTTTTAACGCCGTCAGGAGCGTCCTTTCCTTGGGTGGCAGTGCAGAGGAGGCCCTGTGAGTGTCCGTGCAGATGTGCTGCTGTAGCTGCACCTCAGTGCTGGTGCTGGCAGCTCCTGGGGCCACCGGGGCCACCTCGTCCTTCACCTGCCAGCGGCTCGGGAGTGACACTGATGGTGAGCAGCAGGAGCCCACCCGCCGTGAGCAGCATGACAGCTGCCACCGAGCTTTCCAGGGGGGATAGGAGGGTTTAATGCCCTGGAAAATGCAGGACCCCGTGGAGCATGCAGAGCATTGGCAAATGGGGACGTGTGTCACCCACACGGTGTGCGGGGAGCCTTTGCTGCCACCTCCCCCAGGCCTGGGGCTCATCCCCTGGGTGTCCTTGTCCCCTGGTGTCCCTCGTGCCATCTGCTTTGGGGAGCTGAATCCACACGCCGTGGGTAGGGCAGGTTGTTGTTGTGCAGTGCTGAGGCCTGGCCACAGGTGTTGCCCAGAGAGTTTCAGGGTTTGTGGTGGATGTTCAGCATCGCTCTCAGCTCACCCCTGAGGCACTGACTGCTCCAGCCTGGTTCCAGCTGGCCAGGCAGGAACAGGCTGTGCAGGAACCCCCACCTGGGCACCAGTCATCCTTCTGGGGAGGTTTAAAAGCATTTCCTTTGGTGGGTGCCTCGAGCCACATGTTTCACTTCCCATTTCCACCTGCCTGACGATGGCCTCAGGCACATTCTGTCACCGTGGGCATCTTGGCCACTGCCAAGGTAGCAACAGCAGCGTGTGGGGACTTGTGATTCGCCTGGGAGATGGATGGGAGGCATTGCTTCCCTTCAGCTGGTCATTAGTCCTCGCTCTGGAAAGGCTTAGCAATTCCGACCCAGTAAATTATGTGCCATTCCTCAAAAAAGTGGATAAATAAATGGGGCTAGAGCATGTCTTTTTTTTCGTCCTGAGCTTCGGTGTATTGATTTGGACATATTTCCAGGCCGGGAGTAATCAATTCTCGGGCAGAATAAAATAATTTCGGGCAAACTCTTCCAGCGGCTCGTCATTAATTTGCCTTTGGGGCCGGGCGGGATGCGCTCGGCATCCTCGGGAGCGGCGCCCTGGGGATCTCCCGGGGCTGCCAGCAGGGAGGGCGGGGGCCGCCGGGACTAATGAATGCGCTGTGTTTGCTCATCTTTACAGAGTCCCTTATTACTGCTAATTGGGAGGGACAGTTCAAACAGGCACAGAGGAGCAGTTGTCGCGGGAGCGTGACTTGCTTTCCTAAGGAGCGGCCGGGAGGGAGCCCCGCGCCCGGCGCATCCCGCCTTTGTCGGGGACCCCTCCGGAGCCGGGCACCGCGGGCAGCTCGGGAGCCGCGGCCGGACAGACGTGCAGCTGTCCGGGACGCGGAGGAAGTCAGCGGCTGACGGAAGGGGTGGGCTGCTGGCTCCGCTCCTGGGATCGGGGATGTGCTCGGCATTAATGCGCCCCGCAGAGCCCCCGCGGTCTGTGCCCTGTCTTGTTTTGGGGCTCCCTGGTAGGAGGAAGAGCTCCCCTTTCCGTATCTCGCCTTTCCCGGTTATTTATACGTTTGAGTGTCCTCATCCAAGCTCATATTCCTTCATTTATTGCTGCTTTGCCTAATTAAAACCTTTTGGATTATTCCCCTGCACGCCGAGTGCTCCTTGCAGCTGGGTACCAATTCTACATTTCTACAGCAGGATTGACCCGCTGCACTCATTTTTAAGAGATTTTTTTTTTTTAACATTACTTGGGGAAAACAGCTAAGCATAAATGTTTTGGAAATAAGAGGAGGATGGGCTTTGTTTCTCAGCCACGTTTCGGGTTTGTAGTGCTGGACAGCAAAGGGGAGCAGGCTCAGGGAAGCGGGTCCGTGGCAATGCCAAGGGTAGGACAGGCACTGTCCCTCTGTCCTTCCCGGGGTTGGGGGTGTCCCCTCAGGCTCAGCATGTGCCCAGACATGCAGTGGGGCAGATGGGGTCCCCTGGGTGGGTTCAGGGCTGCTGCTGAGAGCTGGGAAGAGGAGGGAGCTGCTTGTTTTGAGAAATCAGGTCTGGCTCGAGCCTGCGTTTTAGCTTTTGCCTCTTTTCTAATATAAAAATGAAGGTTTCCACAGTGAAAACTCGGTTTCTCTTTGAATGGGTAATTCCTCTCCCTTTAAAAAAAAAACCAAACAAACAAACCAAACCTCCACATCTCCTGTTTGTGGTGCAGGAGGATGGAGATTATGTGCATCTGCAGCCCGGCTTTAAATGCGTTCCAAAGGCGTATTGTGCACACGTTGTCCCTGAAGAGGATAAACCTAAGGGAACAATCTTAATCTCAGAAGTTCGCACCCACAGCTAAAGCAGTGGCAGAAAACACTCTGTGTGTGGCTGGAATCCTCGAGAGGAGCCCTAGCCCTGACAGAGCAGCCAACAAGAGGCATTTTTTCCTCTTGCGTGTGTGGCGCAGATAAATCGAGTTTGTTTTGCAGCCCATTCTGCTTTAGATTTCCTGTGTCATAACTGAATGAATTTGTTGTTCATTGATACCTTAATATATAGGTTGTTGGGGAGGGATTTTTTTTTTTCGAGGGGGAAAACAATGTCCCCTTCACTCATGCCTGAATGGATTCATTTATTCTCCCTAACCTCCGGAAGTCATTTATTTTGCCCTGCGACAGCTGCAGGGTCTGTTTGTGTAGGAGGGCTGGCAGAGCCCTGCCCTTCCTCCTGCCCGTGCCCAGCTCCAGTGGGGCCAGGATGGGCTCGTGGCCTTTGGGAAGGGCTTGGGACAAAACTGCTCTCAGAAATGGCTCTGCTCAGGGTGAGGCCACGGCACAGCACTGCTGCTCTCCTCTCCTATCCCCAGGGATGCTCCTGGGCGTTTATTTCAGTTCCTCTCTGCTGCTCTCCTTTCCTATCCCCAGGGATGCTCCTGGGCGTTTATTTCAGTCCCTCTCTGCACACTCTGATGGGTCCTAATCAGCAGCAATTTAATTAATATACATGCCTCTGCAGAGGTTGTGCTTCACTGTAACTTAGCGGTAGCTAGGGGCCCTTTGGTGGGAATGTGGGATCTTTTCCATTTGTTAGGGAAGGAAGGGAATTGCTCTCGCTGAGGAGATGTCAGTGTTGGTCCACTGTGCCCAGTTCAGCGAGGCCAGAAACTTCTGTGTGTTTCAATGGCCAAAATAAATTTTAAAATCTCGATGCTTCTCCAAAAACACTTCCAAACACCCTAAAGCCATTTCCTGGGAGAAACCAAACCCCACATGTGTCCTGGCTCGGCAGTGCCACCAGCCCCTGTGGGTTATCTCTGCAAACCTGGAAACACATGTGGGAGCTGGTGTAGAAAGGAGAAGGGGGGAACTCATGCTGCTCTCGTGTCAGGCATGGCCAGGCATCCTTTGGTCCCCTTGGGTACATTAAAAGTGTCCCTTGATGTCACTACTGAACTTGGGGGAGAAAGGTGAATTTCCTTCCCTCTCAGGGGATTGAAGGGAATGAGGAAGGAAGCCCTCCATGGATCTGTACTCAGTGCAGTGTGTGATACCTGCTGGCCTGGAGCTGCTCCCTTGGGCTCCCCCGTGTGCCTTGGCACGTGTTTGACTTCCCCAGAGCCCTGTGGGACAGGTGTGAGACACTGAGACTTCATCCCTCCCCTCTTAAAGGATTGCAGGTCATCCATGGTCCAGCCAAAATCTCCTCCTTTCCCACCTTGGCACCTGAAAGAAAACCCAGATCTGGAGGTTTGGGGTTGTGTTCCCAAATTCAGCATCAGCTCACCGCCCCTTGTTGTCCCCACCTGTGCTCTGGTCACTTCCTGGAGCTCTGCCACCCATGGGGACCAGAGCCAGGACACTTCTCCCTGTGCCATGGGAGCATATCCAGGGAGGATCCGTCCCCCTGGATCCGTGGGAGCAGGGTGCCCACAGGTGGGGAAGGAGGGAAGGAGGGAGGAAGGCTGGAGCCGCTGGCCGGGCTCCACGCGGAGCTGCTCTCGGCCATCCCCGGGCTGCAGGGGCAGCAGCACCGGCCAGCTGTGCTCATCAGGAATAATGTGCAGCTTAGCAGAACTTCTCCATTAAAAGGTTTTGAGAATAATGTCTAAAATGAATGGCTGGGGAGGTGGGGAGGGAGGAGAGCCCCGGCAGACCCCAGCTCCCAGCGCGCAGTCACGCTGCGCCTAAACCTGGAGCTGGGAATTGGTTTGGTTTGGTTTTTTTTTTTTTTAATTTAAAATTCAAATGTCTGATGTTCTTAAATTGAACAAATGATATTTTAAAAAAATATATCAGGCTCCAACATCTGCAGATTATGATTTGCATTTTGAAATTGGCTGCTTGAATTGAACAAGGATGAATACTGTCACTCTTCTTTCATTCGCTCCATTTATTTAATGAAATGCTAGAGGTCAACCCTTTGTCCTTAAATTAGTTACTATAAAAATCTTTTTGTACTTTTCTGCTTGTTATGATGTCTTCTAAGCAGAAGAAAAGGTTGCCATTAATTATGTCTTTGTTGAATATGGATATCTATTCAGAGTTAGTTAAACAGTTTCAAACAAAATTAGCATCGAGCAACTCGAAGGCCAGCTTTAGGTTGGTTATCAAGAATTTTTTGCTAAGAGAATGCTCTCCTGCAAGTGTGCATTATCTAATATATTCAGCTTTCAGTTGCTAATTTTTTTTCCAGATGAAGATGGGCTTAATTGAGGTTGTGCTTTTAAGTTTGTAGAGCTCTTCAGCATCTCATACAAAAGCATCTAGAGGCTTTTCATTTGTCTTGAGTATGTTTTAGATGTACAAATATTATTTACTTTAAACTCCAAATCAAAAGGCACGCTGTAACTATTTTAAATAAAACATTATTCTCTGCTGAAATATATATAAATTCAAAGGGAGGCTTTTTTTCATTATCACTTAATTTATGTGAAAGAGCCACTATTAGCAAATTTTAGGATAATACTGTGGGAGCGGTTTAGTGGCTGGTCTCGAGCAGGCATTTAGTTGTGTAATTTCCTCAGCAGAGACAGAGGCTGTGAGTTGGGGGTGAGACACAGCCCCAGTTTCAGGCAGTGCCTGGATCTGAGAGCCTCTGGAGCAGGGTTTGGGGATTACACCGCGCTCCCTGCCCGGGGAGCCCTGGTTTTTGGGAACAGCCCCCCCGGGTGGGTGCTGTCTCTCTGCTGAGGGGTTCAGGCTGGTTTGTTCTCCACTCTCTGCCAGTCCCAGGGCAGCCCAGGGTGGCTTTTGGAGGTGACAGGGCTGGCTGGTTCCTGAGGTGCCCATGCCAGGTGTGGGACATTGCTGACACTGCTCTCTGCCTGCACCATGCCCCGGGCACCAGACAAAAAGCACTTCCTTGCGCCCAGAAATGTTTCTTAGCAAACCCTAACAGAGCCAAGCTCCTTGGTGCATCACCCAGGCTCTGTGTGTGTGTGTGAGGCACCCAGGCTTTCCCGGCTGTGGGGCCTGGGCAGTGTGGAGGGGCCGGCAGCAGCTCCGGGTGATCCAGCCCTGAGCCAGACAATAACGGGAGCTGGGAACAGGGAGGAAAAGCTACAAGCAAAAAAAAAAAAAAAAAAAAAAGGAGACAATTAGGAAAAGTAATAAGAAAATATAAACGTGGTAGTGGAGGATTAGTCCTAGTCATTGGAAATGCAAATGATCTCCGTGCTCGCTCCCAACATCTTTTTTCCAGGCTTGTGTTTCAGAAAGGATTTTTCTCTCGCTGTGTTGTTTTTTTCTCCCTTTTCCTCCTCCTCAGAGCAGCAGTGCTGCTTTCCCAGCAGCATTAAATATTCCCCAAGCTGAGACACTAACCTTGTAATGCTTTTAGGTATAATATACAGACTTCTTTTTTTTTTTTTTTTTCATTTTAAATGGTGGCTCATAATGACATTGTGGAGTAGGGATCCCGAGTCAGCCTTATTATCATGGTGTCTCCTTGAGCTGAACCTCTGAGAAATGTGAAGGGGAGACCTTTTGGAATGAACAAATCCTTTAGCTGCCTATAATTATTTATTAAAATAGGCGGCCGGGATAAAGGCCGGGGAGGGGGAGGGAGCAGCAGCATCCCTCTGTCTCCCCGTCCGTCCCTCCGTGCGGGCACACGGAGATGCACACCCGGGCAGCCAGCAGGGCCGCTGCCGTGCCCGGGCTGGCACTTGGGACGTGTAAAACAATGGCAGTGCGGCCGGAGAGATGCGGCGTGCCCGGGTGACGCGTGCTGTTGGGCACCGGGGGGACGCGGCGGCCGCGTCCTGCCCGCCCGGAGCATCCCGCGGGATGCGGGGGTCTCACGGCAGCCTTGGGAGGGACGTGGGGAAAAGGGAAATGAGGATGGGAGCAGTGCTTTCCCACTCTGCGCGCGAGTGGTGAAAGCGAAACCATTCTGCTTCATTAGCTGGGTAAAAGAAAGGGGGGAAGAAAAAAGGGGGAATTAAAAAAAAAAAAAAAAACCAAAACCCGACCAAAACCCCGATAAAACGCAAATCAAACAAGCAAGAGACGCACAAAGCAAAAGCCCTCCGAGGCACCAAGCAAACCTTGCTGGGATTTCACGGAATGCTCGCTCCGGTGGCCGCGGACGTGTCCAGCTCCGGTGCCCGGGAGCGCTGCCGCGACCCTCTCCCTGCGGCGGCGGCAGAAATTTTATAAACTTCGCCTACTTTAAAAAAAAAAAAAAAAAATCTTTGGGGTCAATTTTCCACTTGTGCCTGTAGCTCTTGAACGAGTACTTTTATGGTTCCTTCTAGCGCGCAGGATTTATCTGCAGCTCTGTGAAGGGCTTTTACATTTAATCCAGCGCTGAAGTAGTAATTTGTCGCCGGCGCTTCCTAGCAGGCTTTTCTTTTAACTTAGCCGGGATGCGGGCCCTTTGTGCGGGCTAATCTGAGCCGCACAATGCCCGGGCAGCCCGATTGGGGCCGGGGCAGCTCGATCGGGGCCGAGCCGGGGGATGCGGTGAGTGCGGGGCGCAGGGAACGGGCTGGGGGCACCGCAACCCGGCCGGGAGCTCCGCTGGGTGTTCCACGGAGCCACCGCTGCACGGAATTTATAGGAGCTCCTGTGCCTTTTCTGCAAAAGCTCTCTTCTTTTTTTTTAGGTGTTTTTTTAGTTGTTTTTTTTTTTTTTTAAGGTTTTTTTTTTCCCTACTCCGCTTGGATAACCGTTTTTTAAAAATCAAATTTAAAGTTCCTCTTACATTGGGGATAACGTGCTTGGGGTTTGGTTTTTTCCTAAAGGAGGCAATGCTTCATAGCCTGTCTGTATATATTTTTCAGGGAGAGGGAAATATCATGGTAAAGGAAGAGAATCTTCTACCAGTTCTTTATTTCTTTATTTTAATTGAAGTATTGCAGTTTTTAGAATAATTTTAGAAGCGAGAGTTTCACCCTTCTGCCTTGCAGATGCCTGTCTTTTTTATTAAAAATAGTGTTGTTCTGATACCAGTATTGTGGACAGATATTTTATTCCAGATGCAAAACCGTCTCGAGGATACGTTTGGACATAGCAGAAGCGTGTGAAATAGTGCCCGACAAATATGAAATAGTCTCTCATAAATAAAGATACCAAAGCCACAATATTAAAAATGGGAGCAGCTCTGCCTGCCTCCCTTTTATCACAACATTTCTAAACTAGACTGATACTGCAGGCGGCTTTTTGGTGACGGCTCAGGAAAGAAACGCTGCTGTATTTACATGAATTATGCCCGTGCTTTACACTCTGTAAAGTACACAGGGCGCCAAGCGGGTCCCTTTTTCTACCTTGGGTAAATGTCAGCGTGCAGCACCTCTAAGTAAAAAAGCGCTAAAAAAGCTGCTTTTGGGAGCCGTGTGCCCCAGGTGTGGGCAGGGCCAGCCCCCCTGTCCCTGCCCAGCGCTGGCACGGGCATCCCTGAGTTAGAGCCTGAATGATTCCAGCCGCAGCCCAGGAATCTCCGTGAGCCACAGAGAGGGGAGCCCGCTGCAGGTACGGCGGCGGCACGTGGGGAGGGAGCTTTTATGGGCATGATTTACTGAATATGAGAACATATTTTGTGCTCCATTGTTTAGACTCAAGAAGGCATAAAATCTTTAACATCTATTTATCACATAGCTGTTTTAATGTAAACATTTGTCTATTTGGATGAAGTGTTTTCATTATTAAGCTAATTTCCACATGTTTCAGATAGACTGATGAGTTCGAAGCAGAGCACTCGCTGATGAGAAACGAAATTCGGCCGCGGCTCAGCCTGCTGTCAGATACATCTTCATTAGTTTTTGTCATTCACTGATGGCAAATGCTCTATAAATGAGATGACGATCAGGTCCGCCTTGATAACTTGCCTTATCTCATTAGTTTTCACATCAAAGTTAATCAGCAATGTGAATTGTAATTGCTGGAAGAGACAATGCAATAGATCACTCGGCCTTTTTTTTTCTGCGTGGCATCTTGAAACATCAGCAGGCTGGTGTGAGTAGATAGGCTCCGAAGGAAAATGATGTGGAAAGCATAATAAGCAAGCTGCTCGGAATTAATGAGCTTACCCAATAAGAAAAGAATAACCAATCAATGTGAGCTGGGCAAATATAATTTAGGAATAATTGCTTGATTGGTTGTCTATAGTAGGCTGATTTGACCACACACAAGGATTAAGAATTAAGATGTCAAGGCAAAAAATAATTTGGCAACTGAGGGCATGTAATTTTTTGTTCCCCTCCCTTTACGACTGGAAGCGATTGCTGTTTGATATGTTATTCCCCGGGAATGGAAACATTAGACGGGGTGGGGTTCTTCCTCTCCTTTATACGCTCCTTTTATCGCACAAGGTCTTTCAAACCTCGCCGGGGATATTGCGGCACGGGACATTAAAAACGAATGGGGGAGCGGCGGAGGGGGGAGTAAAATAAAAGTGCAGAAAAGCCCCCAGACGTCTTCATTTGTGAGGCTGCACGGAGAGGAGCAGGGGCTGCTCGCTGTGCCTGGTGTTGGCAGAGCCCGTGCCCTGCTCCAGACCCCGATCCGGAGCGCGATTCCCTTTCCGTACAATTCTCCCCACAGCCATTGGCCAATTAGCAAAGAACCCTTATATTCTTCTATCTAAACTATGGGGAAGGTTCAGCCAGAAGGTAAATTTGCTTTGATCTACATTACACCTAATTGAGTCACCACCAATGTCTCTATCCCAACATCAAGAAATGTGAAAATGTTAGATTATTTCACTGGGGATTAAACCTAATTTTCGCGTGTTCTGCATTAACCTATTAGGCTGACTCATCTGCATTGCTAATGCGGCTCAGGCAGCTGTCACCGCTAAAGAAAAACATGATCATGCAATCCTTGAATGAATGATTCCAGCTCTGATTAGTGTTAGTGAAGTTAGCTGAGCCCTGGTGATAAGGCAGGAAAATTCCCAGGTTGCCAATAGCTTTGAAAATTATCAGACTCTGGGCAAAAATGTAGCTGGCGGCTGGCGGGGCCTCCCTGCGAAGGTGGCATTATTTAAGGCCGTCTCTCTCTTCGGGCTGCTCGCTGGAACGCGGCTGCTGCTGCTGCTGCAGCTCCTTCCAAGGGGCTGTGCCAGGGGTACGGATTAAAATGCTAATGGGGAGCGACCTGAGCGTGGACAGCCGCAGGTTTTTTCCCTGCCTGGCCGCATCCAGGCTTTAAATGCTGTTTCCAGAGGGCAGCAGTGGTGATGCCCGAGCGGGAGAAGGGCCTTGGGGGGCCGGCACCAGGCACGGCCCCGGGCTGGGCTCCGCTCTTTGTTCCCCAGAGCCGTCAGCTCCAGCCGTTCCTCATTCTATCTGTCAGATTTAAATAGGAAAAAAAAAAAGGGGGAAGCAACAATGGCCCATCCCCTTGAGATGGGAAAAAATTTAGGAGTGAGTTATCCCCGAGCAATAGAGCCAGGAGCCAATTTAATCCGATTAGCGCCCGCTGACAATGGATGCTCCTCACCCATTGTGGACAGAAGCTTTCACTTTATTTGTTTCTATTAGCCAAGAACCCAAGATATTGGAAAAGTGGAACTTTGCCCCAACAATTGAAGAAAAAACAAATCGAGAGAAATCATCTAAAGTGTCAATATTGATCTTTTGGCCCTGAGTGTGTGCGCAGAGGACTTGTTGAGTGCCCAGAGTTTGCTGTGTGCTCTCGGTGCTCCCCGAGCAGGGGGTGGTGGGTGCACAGGGCAGGAGCTGCCCAGGCGGAACAGAGGGGTTTCCATGGGAAAAGACTCGGAGCTGTTCACCAAACCACAGAGCTGATAGGAGATGCAGCAGGGCTTTAAACTGCCAGGCACCTGCTGGTGTTAACTCCCAGCTCCTCGGCGCACAGGCTCTCTGCAGGTGTTGGCAGAGGCTCCTTCCCATCACATTTCGTGGGGAGAAGCTGCTTTCCACACACCTGGAATGCATTCTCCTGTCTCCCAGCACTGATATCCTGACAGCCACGGCTCCGCTCGGCATTGCTGGCGGCTCCCCCCATCCCTGTGTGACTCCAGAGGAGACAGGGCACACCTGGGCTCCATGTGCTGCTGGAGCCACCTCCCTGAGCCACCTGGGGCACGGCCACAGTCGGGCAGGTTGGTGTGACCAGACCTGCTGCAAGGCCTGCTTTGTTTTCAAGAAGAAGGATTCCCCTCAGTGCTGCCCTGCGTATCCAAACCCCACAGATGTCCCCCCAAGAGCCCTGGGAATGCCACACTGGAGATGTCCAAGCCTGCCAGGCATTGCTGGGCAGCGAGGGGCAGGGTGGAGGTGGACACCAAGGTCAGCACAGGGTGGTGACCTGTTCCCTCCAGATCAACACTGCTGGCATTAAAACACAGCCTTCAGAGCCCTAGGGATTCCAAGGGGAATAGGAGGAGAGGGAGCAGGAGCACTCCCTTCACCAAGGGGGCCTTCCTGGGGACCCCCACCATGGGCTGGCATTGCTGGCCAGGACAGCAAACAATAAGATTTGGGGTTTTACCCCCAAGTTTTTTGCTGTCTGGAGCAGCAGGGACCCACTGAGAAGAGCAGTGCTCCCAGAAAAGCAGCTACACTGCAGGTCGGGAGAGGTGCCTGTTAACACCCCAGGCTCCTGCAGTAGATGCAGACCAGAATTCTGTCCTGATCTACACCCTTGCAGGTCAGGGGGGAATTCCCTGAGCACCCATCCCTCTCCTCCCTGGTGGTGCTGCCCTGTGAGCAACAGCGTGCCTGGGAAAAAAGGGGTCAGGAGAGAATTATTTCACAGAGCTACCCAACAAAAATAACTTCTTATGCTAAAATAGGAATTTTTTTCTCTCCCCTCTCTTCCAGTGGGCGGCTCCAGGTGTCAACTGAGCAGAGTCAGGATCAGCTGCAGTTATTCCAGAGTACGTGTCCACGTGCAGAATATTCCGGAACAGGTATTTCACTTTAAATTCATTCCCCGTCTTATTCCAGAATATTTTCCCTGCATAGAGAAGCACTTGGCTGGGGTCTCTGCTTGCTGCCGTGCTAGTGATAAGATGGATTGGCTGATCTAATAGGTCTTTTCAATCTCTGATTTTGAAAGCTAAGATTGGGAAATTAATTTCAGAAAGGTCAAAACAGAGCAAGGCTATCCTGCTGCTGTGCGATGGATCCTATTTTTTTTTTTAAATCTGCCTATTGAGGGAAAGGTTAGTTATTCAGCATCCTGCAAAAAGAAAGAAATAAATAAAGCAGGCCGGGGAACACAGCTGTGTATAGATCTGCTGACCCATTCGCAATCCTCAGTTAATGAGAGCGCCGGGGAGCGGCGGCGCTGAGAGGCGCCGGGGCCGGGGGCGCCGACCCCGCGGGCGGCGAGCGCGCTGTCCCCTCCTGTCCCCTCCTGTCCCCTCCTGTCCCCAACGCGCGTGGCCCCGGCGGTGGCCCGAGCCTGGGAGGTCTGCTCCCACCCCCGGCATGGGAAAACGCTGGGCACATCCCTGGGGTGTCCCCAGAAAACCCAACCCCAGGCGTGGAGAGGGGTAGCAGCATCGCTGGGAACCGCTGCGGTCGTGGGGAGGTTTGGGGAGTCGTGCCGTGGGGTTTGAGGGTAGGGAACAGAAGATTCAGAAGGAAAGGGGGGAAAAAGGAAAAACAAAGGTTTTGTGTAGGTATTTCCATGCTTTTAAATTATTTGTTCTCTTCCACCACAGCCAGACAGTAAAATTGTGTTAACTTTTTTACTAAATTGCTTTAGTGATTTTAAAGACCAAGGAGTCAGGGGGAGTGCAAACC
Source organism: Camarhynchus parvulus (assembly GCF_901933205.1). Lineage (NCBI taxonomy): Eukaryota > Metazoa > Chordata > Aves > Passeriformes > Thraupidae > Camarhynchus > Camarhynchus parvulus. The sequence continues at coordinate 5,090,132 of NC_044573.1, read as the reverse complement.
GGTTAGGAGGGAATGACTTCTTAATTAACAACAAAATAGATTTCTCTTGTTTGTTTGCTGTTTGCCTTTTTATTTTTTTGGCGTCTCCACATGGTATATTCAGCAACCTGCTGAGCTGTCCTTCCTCTGTCCGCTCCTCTTCTTGTGGATGAATATGGGATGCTGGATTTTGGGAAGTGGGGAGAAACCCACCAGTTTTAGCAGCCCTGATCAGACCTTGTCCCAACAGCCCAGGGAGGTTGTGCTGTGCCTCTGGGGAATCCTGGTGGCTGCTGCTGTGCCTGGGATTGCTGGTGATTGCAGCTCCATCTCCCAGTGGGATGCCCATGGGATGTTCCCAAGGGGCTGCTGCAGGGAGGAATGGGGTGAGGGCTGAGCTGCTGCCAGGCCAGACCTCACGAGGCCCCTCTCCCTGATTTAAGGACAGGCTGTCCCATGAGCACTAACCTCAGAGCAAACCCAGAGAATCCTGCTGCTTGCTCTGGAGATGGGATCCTGACTGGAATACCTGGCCAATGGACCATTAATTAACACCTCCATCTCAGGTGTAATTCACCCCTGAAGCTGTACCAGCCAATGTCGCTTCACAGTTCCCTCTCTGCAGACAAATCCTAAACGTGTGTGGATCCAGGGCTGTCCCTACCATTCCTGGAGCTCTCCACTTTCCTGCTTTTCCTGTTGCTTTCTGCAGCCAGCTGTACAAAACCCAGACAGGAATGATGGGTAAAACAAATATCTCCAGTTGAGGATTCTGCTCCCAGGTTCAGTAGCAAATGGTAATTATTAGTCAATATACACAAACCACTTCATTTCCTCAGCACATCAGGCTGCACTGGGGGTAAAGCACATCTTGGGAAATGGGTTGTGTGTCTCATTCTGAACACAAGATGCCAAGGAAAACGCTGGAGCACACAAACCATAACATCTGGGTTATCCTTTACCAGCAGAGAATCCCTAGCAGGTGTGAGTGACACCAGAGCACCTCTGGTGCTGGGCAGAGTTCTCGTACCTTGGGATTTCTTTCTGTAACTTTCAGAGGAATTTTTCCCAAGTCCTCATGTTCCTCCCCTATCAAAGTGCATCTTTCCCTGCAAGAGAATCCAGGTGTCCACTACTCAAGCTTAGGGTCAAAAAGAAGTTTGGGGCTTTATTATCCTCTTTTTTTTTTTTTGTGTGCTGTGGACTTTTTCAAATTCAACCACCGCTTAATTGTATAATTTGACTGTTTTATTATCATCAATGCAGTAAATTCACATTGAGTGTGCACTTGTAGCAAGCAGGCATGGAGAAACAGAGCAATTCTTGGTGAGAGTGCCACAAAGCTGTGGCTCTGTTGGCATGGCCTGGGGAGGAGCAGCATGAGGGGAACGAGGTCCCCAAAACCTGTCCCTGCACCAGCATGTGCTGGTTTGTGGCTTGAGCTGCTCCATGGGGATCTCCTGCCCTGGGAGAGTCCCAGCTTTCCTGGGAGCTTTGCCCTGGCTGAGGGTCCCACCCCAGAGCTGCTGTGTGGGCTGTGGGTCCTCAGCCTCGGGCAGATCCCAGGAACACCGGGGAAATAGCCACAAACCCTATTTAAATAGGGAGCTGGTGGGAGGGAGAGGGGAACATTTATTACCATCTAATCCCGCTCAGGTTTTCTACACCATATGTCTGAGCAGCAGAACATGTGAAATGTGTACTAATTACTCTGCCTGTGTCATGTGTGTATATTTTATATGCAGTCCCTGACCTTTTTGTTAATAACTTCACATTATATTCATTGACCTGAAACAAATTGAATTCAGTGGCACTCACTCCAGAATTGAATTACATAGTCTTCTTAATTGGTCTCTTATTTAAATGTGGAAAAGTAACAGTTTACCACCTGTAATTATTCTTTTCCTTAAGAAATTCCTGTGGAGAGCGTGTGTGTGCACGCCTGTGGCACACGTGCCGGGCTCGTGTCCGGGAGGAATTCCCACAGGAGCCCCAAGCCCAGCTGGCACCGCGGGGCAGAAAACAAACCCTAGGAGTTTTTTAAGAGTCCATCTGAAGCAAAACCTCTTGTAAAAGTGTGTGAAAGCCCTGGAAGGATCTCCTCTGCTGGGGGAAAGGGCAGCCCTGGCCCAGCAGCCCTACTCAGCCCCCACCAGCCAGCATTCCCTCGCTTTGCCAGGTCCCATCCCGGGACATGGAGAGCACAGAGGGTGGAGGTGGGAGCTCTGGGAATGCTGACCCGCCGAGAGTGGAGGTGGGAGCTCTGGGAATGCTGACCCATCGAGAGTGGAGGTGGGAGCTTTGGGAATGCTGACCCACCCAGAGTGGAGGTGGGAGCTCTGGGAATGCTGACCCACCGTGGGAGAGCGCGCTCCTGGCTGGAATCTCCGCTCAGCTCTCATCCTTCCAAGGCCGAGTTAATTCGCGGAAGCCGAAGCCGCGAGGAGGAGACTTACTCTTTACTTACTATATTTAACTTAAAAATGCAAATGTTATTAGTGTCCCGATCAATGATAAGAGTGCCTTTGTGCCAGGCTTTAACCTCCATTAGGGGGGATTAGGAGAACGTATCCACATTGGCATTTTCCAAGTGTCACTGTGACAGCACTTGCTGCACAAATGCCTGGCTGTCACACTGAGGTTTATCACCAGGTTTTTTCCTGCGAATGCAGACTAATAAGCCCAGAAATTACAATTGCCTCCCTGCCGAATCTGTGATAGGCGGAAATAATGATATCAGTGCCCTGCTAATCTCCTGCCTCCGCGCTTGGCACCAGCCTATTGAGTCACCTGTCATACGCCGCTTTGATGAGGCGAATTCAATCTCTCAGCTATAATGACAATGGAGCCATTTTAATGTTTGGAAATGATTATGTGAAGGTTTCTCTTTGCTCTGTCTTGGCAAGCAAACCAGGTCAGCGTTCCGGCTGTGTCTCCCGCCGCCGCTAACGACTTGGAAGGAGCTGGCCTGTATTAAGTGAATATGCCAAGTTATTAGAAAGGAGATGCCGAAGGCAGCTGGAGGGGGGAGGTCCTTTTTATTTCCTTTCTCACAGCAAGCGTGAGCCTGAGAAGATGCTTCACACACGTGAGCATCTCCCACGCACCCCTGGTGCCCGGCGGGCCACGAGAGCCCCGTGCGCCGCGTGCCGGCAGCCACGGGCTCCCCGCCCCAAAATCCACCTGGGAATGGCTGGCTTTGCACAACAGGCCGCATGGAGCTGGCTTCATGGTGAACAAACCAAGCTCCCAAACCTGTTCCGAGCCCTCCAGCCTGCTGGTGTGCTGGGAAGGGGGCTGCTGGAGGGCTGCACCCAGAGCCTGGCTGGGCAGCCATGGAGAGAATCTGCGGTGCCGGATCCACCCCTGCCCGGGTGTCCGTGTCAATTCACTTTGGGGTACAGACACTGAATTTCTCCTTCTCTCAGGTGTCTCTGTGTGTGAAACCAGGTCATACTCCACCTTTGAACAGGAGCTGAAACACTTGGTTTGTTTATTTGAATATAAAAGGAAAATGACTGTTTCCTCAAGCTGCCAGAGGTCCCAAATGCTCGGAGGAAAGCGTCTGCAGCTGGATGAGGGTTTAATTCATCTTGGAGAAGCACAGGGTCTGTCAGAGCCCATAGGCTGGGTACAACCTGGGGACTCTTGGTGCTGCCCAGTCTTCCAGCTGGATGGCCTCTCCTGGCATCTCTGCCAGGATCTCGTGGGTGTGGGTGACACAGCCATGGCCCAGTCCTGCAGAGAGGCCGGCACATCCCAGCGGGAAGCGCTGCTTCCCACACGGTTCCGTCACCACTACCCTGTGGGAGCCTCTGGCACTGAGGTGTTTGCTACCTTCCCTTGGCCTTCCCTGCCAGGGGATGGGTTTTAACCACTACAACATTAATTTTCCAGGATCTTGACCAAGTCTTTGCTAGGGCAGGGGTAAAGCAGCAGAATTTCAGATGTCAAGCTTTTATTAAGGTGAGTGTTCAAGGCTGGCCCTGGATGGGTGTCCTGGGCCACTCTTCAGTGGGTGAAAGGCAATTGTTGGGCTGGAGAGAGGACGGAGCAGAGCCCAATTGACCCACACCGTGCAGAGAGCAGCGCTGAGCCCCTTTCACCGAGGGTCCTTGCTAAGAAACCTTTTTTATTAGAGCTGAGTGCTGGAATTATTTCAAGGAAGTGATTATCTGCCTAATAACGACTGTGCCCGCGTGAGCGACCGCCACAGAAAGAATCAAGGCAGCAGATTTGGAGATGGGCTGAGCAAAGCAGCGGTGGCACAGTCACACGGGGCTGTCCCCTTGTTGTGTTTGGAGGGATGCTCCTGCTGGGAGCTTGGCCTTTCTGGTAGGAATGGGATGGGTGATGGCATGGATGCTGGGATGTCCTTTGGTTTTGGGAGAGCCCAGCTTGGGGCTGGGTGTCACCCTGCTGCCCTGCCAGGCTGGTGCCTGCATGGTGGGGAGCTGGGCACCCCCACATCCATCTCCCCTAATTAAGGCAGCCAATCTAATTAGGGCGGTGCCCCGCGCAGCCACCCCATGGGGGCGCATCAAAGCCAGCGTGGGGCTGGCGCACGGGCAGCGCAATTACCCGAGTTAAGAAAACATCCCTGTAATTAGCCAGGCAACTCCGAGCACAAGGAATGGAAATTAGTCACAGCGCAATAAATTAGTTGGTGCATATATTACGTGCCGGGAGCACCCCGGGGGCCTCCTGTTTTCAAAGCTTTGGTTTGCAGCCCCATGCCTCTCAATAAAGCATTCATCCCTAGGTGATTATGTGCCAGCAAAAGGAGTTTTTAACTGAATTACAAATTTTCTTTTCTAATTCTTTTGTAGGCAGAATTGGGATCCCTCACTTTTTCTCTCTCTTTTTTTTTTTTTTTTTTTTTTTTTTCTGAAGGTCCAGGGAGCAAAGCCACTTCCCTCCCCCTTCAGCTAATAATTAATTTTCAGCTTTTCAGGGTGCTTCAAGACCCTGCATTGTTTGCTTTAATTGGGAGCGGTAGTTAAGGAACTATTTCAGAATCCCTCCCCAATTCTGAACTATTTTAGCTGTCGTTTCTTTCCTGGGGGAAGAAAAGGGGAGGGCGAAGCAGGAAATTGGACTGTAGCAGCACATAACATTTGCATCAAAATAATACAGCCGGCAACAGAAAATCACAATCACATCACTCAGAAGGAAGGAACAGAATACAAATTAAAGGAATAATGTAAATTTTTTGCCATTAAGCTTCAATGACCATTTGAAATGGTGCAAGGCACAAAGGTTTTGATGAGCATCATCCAGTTTGATTATTCATACTTGTGCTTCTGCTTGAATTAAAGTAGGAGTGCTAGAGCCTGTTAGAGCAAAATATTTGAATTGGTAGTGAACTCTCACCTTTACTTGCATCCATTTACTTTTCAAATGAATACCAGATAAGTTAGTGCATTTTATAATCGGCCTGTTTTCCAGTGAGTGCTGTCATTACATACCAATTTCTTTTAGAAGTGCTTCCTAAGAAACATTAAATACTTACGAATAAGGATGTGTCCATCACCAGCAGCAGCCCTCTGCGAGCAGGGCGATGCAGGCAGGTTGTGTGTCCTCCCTGCCAGGGCTGTGTGCTTGGATCCTCTGTCCCATGTGGGGCTGCCAGCAGTGTCTGACCTGGACAGGGAGCTCCTTGTGGGCTACAGGAGGTGCTGGTGTGTGGGTGCTGCAGAACCATGTGCAGGAACATCCCTGCCAGGCTTTCCAGCAGCAGCCATGGGAGGAAAGAGCGTTGCAGGAGCTCTCCCTCCAGCCTGCAGCTTTCTCCCCTGAGCTATCGCTGCTTCATCCTGGTTCCAGCACTCGCACACACAGATGGCTCATAGAGAGGAAAAACAAGAGGAAAGACCAGGATTGGTGTGAGTTTTCAGGTGCTGCCCTGTGAGTAATTATGGGTGCATGGGAAAAGCGTGGAGCATTAGGGTAGGGCGGCAGGAACCTGCTGGAGAAGCTTCCCTGGGGCCTGGTCTGACCAGCGTGAGGGGCTGGCAGGTTTGCTGGGTGCCATGAGAGCAAAACTGGCCAGATGATTGTCTGAGGAAACACCGTGGGATTAACGGCCTCAAAACATGCAGCAGGAGAAATTTAGATTGAATATTGGGAAAAATTTCTTGTCCAGAAGGGCTGTTGGGCATTGGAACAGGCGGCCCAGGGCAGTGGGGAAGTCACCATTCCTGGTGGGATTAAACAGATGCATGGATGGGACACATGGGGACATGGGTTAGTGGTGGCCTTGGCAGTGTCGGGGGAATGGTTGGACTTGATCTTAGAGGGTTTTTCCAGCCTAAATGATCCTATGGGCTTCTGGAGAAGCCAAAAGGCAGGCTCAAAAATCAATGCAGAGAATCCCAGAAAGATTTGGGTTGGAAGGATCTTAATGCTTATCTCATTTCATGGGCAGGGACGCCTTCCACAGTCCCAGGTTACTCCAAGCCCCATCCAGAGGCAGCCACAGCTTCTCCGGGCAAAGCTGGTTTGCTAAGTAATAATTGGGTTATTCCTAATGAGCAACGGGCTGGTGATGCTGCTCAGAGCCATCCTGCAGCTCCGTGAGCTTGGAGGTGTCAGCAGAGCTCCTGTGGGCTGGCAAACACCCACTGCGGGATGCCTCGCCCTGCCCCGCTCCAGGGCTCGATAAAATGCCTTTTATTAAGATGAGGGAGGGGGAAATCAATGCGACTACACATCAAACCCGAACAAACCTCCGGTTTAGCAATTCCCGAGCAATCCCTCAGGAGCCAATGAAGGCCGGGTTATTTAAATGAGAAAGGCCGGGATGAATGCCTGCCTTTGTCCGGGCGCTTCCCCAAGGTGATCTGGGTTAAACCCGTGCTCTCAGGGTTAATTATCAGCTGCTTTTCTTTTAAAAATGTTTTTTTCCTTATTGACACAGGGGGGTTGATTTATGTAATATCCATCATAATTCCCAGATTTCTGTAGATTACAAGGGTATCCCCACGCACCGCTCTGCTGGTGGAGGGGCTCCGCGCTGCCTCCCGCCTCACTCCGGCCACCTCCCGCTCCCTGGCCCTTCTTAATTAGGGATGTTTAATACGAGGGGCTCTGGGGTGCAATTAAAACCAAATAAAACAAAAAGACGGCGTGGAAAAGCGCAGCCCTGCTCTTTCCTTCGGTCTTCTCCGCCTCCCTGGTGTCTGTGATGCCTCTCCAGCCCACCAGAGATGGGTTTTGGGGACCACCAGCCCCAGCCCAGCAGAAGCCCAATCCCATTCTCTCCAAACGGGGGGAATGGCCCCCCATGCACCTATGGGGTCAGAGCCCTGCAGGTGAGCCTGGAGGTGATGTGGGGCCTCTCCTGTTCTCCTCAGGAGTTCTACAAACCGGCCAAAGAAGAGGCCGGATTGGCATCCAGCTCTCTGAAGCAGGTCTCCCAATTCTGAATCCCTCAGTCCTGGGGAAAAGGAGCAGTGCCTGACCCCTCCAGTCCCGAGGTTTGAGATGCCCCTGTGGTGTTGAGGAGGTTTCCCTGTGCCCAGGCTGGGCAGGGAGGAGGGAGGAGGCACAACCAGCTCCCGACACACGCAGCACCTCAGAGACTGGGAATGAGCGTGTCCTTGGGCCTGGCTGCTCCACGTTACTCATCTCTCCATACTTCTTTTTCTTCCTCCCATCCTTGGGTTTGTTGCTGCTTGCCCCCTGCCCAGTGCCTTTGCAGGCCCTTTTGCACGTCCTTGTTTTCCGGCTGCTGGCCTGCGTGTGGGCAGCCACGGATTTCTGACAGCGCCGAGCGCATCCCTGCCGCAAACCACGGCTTTCAGGGATCATTCCACTTGACTGGCTGAGAAGAAAACTGCTCTGATAGAAACTATGTCATAATAGTTGGGAGCTGGATAACAACGCCCCGCTGCCGGGGCTGATCTATTCTCCTACGCCAGCGCGGGGAATTGGTCTCCACCAAAGCAGAAAATGGAGCTGGCTTTTCAGAAGGGTTTAAAATTAAGTGGCTCTGGAGTCACCAGATGATGGTTTTGGTAATATTTCTGTGGCCAAGCCAGCCCTTTCGTTCTGGGAGGTGCTGGTCTGCAAAGCAAATGTCCCACGGCATCAAAGCAGAGCTCCTCACAGAAGTTTAAGTTTGGCTTTCAGCTCCCCAGGGCAGCACTGCTGGCGATGGGAGGTGCTGCTGCCTCTCAGGAGTGACTGGGGGGAGCTGGTGAGGTTTAAGAGCGATGATGAGAGGAATGACACATGCTCTGGATTTACTCAGAAATCAAGAACAACTGCCTAGGTTTGCTTTGCAAAGGCAGAAATGAGGGGGCTGCTTGAGAGTGAGGGCTGGTCACCTCTGGCGATGGCGGGCAGAGTGACACGGGGAGACAGAGCCACCACTGGAGCAGGGCTGGAATAACGGGCTCCTCCCATGTCTGGCTGATGCCCGTGGCACTCCATCCCAGCTGGCACACTAGCAAGGGCAATCTGAGCAATTAGTTTAACTCTGGGCGTCCAGTTTGGTTTTGCAGGGGAGGAGGCGCAGTGACCGCACAGCAGCCACGGAGCGCGCAGCAGGTCCCTTCCGATGGCTCCCGGCGGCGTCCCAGCTGGAGGCTGCCTGACAAGTGACGTTTTTCCATGATCCCAGGCCAGCCCAGCCGGATGCTGCAGCCATTCCCTCACTGCTGGCCGCTGCTCCCTTTTCCTGGCGCGCTTTGTGCAGCTGGGGTTGGCTCGTGCGATAAATGGACGCCGTTCAAAAACATGACTCCTCTGAACTTTTTAACCTTACACGAAAGGGAGGAATTCTGAGAGCAATGGGTAAAATTCAATTAACTGAGATGACAGAAAATAATCTACTGAGCACATACATCAGGCAATTGGAAGCTTTCATACCTTTCAAAAAGGAAATAACCTATTTCTTTCCTTGTTATCTAATGACACAGGAGTTTATTTCTCTGGAAGCAGTTACAAATCTACCTAATGGGGCCTAAATGCTGTTGCCAGGCAATTAGGGGTTCATTGTGCGGCTAATTCTTTCATTTCCATGGCACTGGTGATTGTAGTGGTGGGCAAGCTGAGGTCCTTGGGCCGTGTTTGCCCCCTGGGCCATGTTTGCTCCTGTGTGGAGCACACCTCTGGCTCTACTCCTGTGTGGAGCACACTCTAGCTCTGGGTGTGCCCATGCTCCGTGGCTCTGCCTGGGGCACTCCTGGCCTTGTCACACCATGACTTATTCAGTGTCTGATCCCTGAGTTATCCCGTCCCTCTGAGCTGATTCCAAAGGTTCCTGCACAAGCCCGGGCAGCTTTTGGTTATGAATGAGTGCAGAGAGACACACAGGGGCATTATTTATCTAAAATATATAAGCAGGAGGAATCTTCATAAATCACAGGCTGCTATTATCCTGGGGTTCATGACAGCCATATCTTTTTCTTTCCTACAGAAACCCAGAATACATTAAACACCCCAGGCCTTGGAAAGGGACCTTTCAAACCTGTACAATTGCTCTGTTTATCCCATTCCTTTAGCATTTAATATTTGAAGTCTGTTCTGCACAATCAATCTTAAAATTACACGATTGATCTTCAAATTAGGATTTAAGCCAGAATTTATTGAGGGGAAGCTCCTATATCTGCCTGTAGGAATATTATTCTTTATGACCTGAAGAGTGGGGTGGTTAATCCTGGAGGGAGAGCCTTTGGAAAACTGTTTCACATTGGGCTCTGCTCATGTCAGGCCTGTTGGGGAGCACTGGCAGGCGTGGGGGAAAGGCTGTGCCTGGACCAGGATGCTGCAGGAGACCTGGGATGCTGCAGGAAACCTGGGATGCTGCAGGACATTGCTGCCCTGCGGTGGCACCTCACAAGATCATTCCAGAAGGCCCCTCCTTGGGCTGCACTTAATCAAGGGCTGTGCCCAACAGTTTACTACAGCGTTTAATTAAACAAATTTACCTTTTGAGGGAAAATCCTTCGCAGGCAATTTGGGTTCTGGTGTATCAGAGCCTTTTTTTGAGGTGACTAGTGCTTTTAACCACTGTCTAAAGTGCAGGCGGTGTTAATTAGCATATTTAGGATTAAGTAGATTTAGCATGCAGTAATCATTCCCTAATTCAGTAAGAACTATCTCTGGTGAATAGTGGACATTAATGACAGTTGCAAGAGCTTAGATATTACATAATCACTAATTACATTCTGCACAATTAGCGGAGACTCCTCAGTGTGAATGGCTAATGGCTGATTTGTGTCAGCAGCCTGTTGTGGCTGTAGAGAAATATAAACAGTCTGCCTAATGTTCTGAGGGAATTAGCATAGGCAAGGAGGTTATCTGTGGAGGTGGGAGGCCGGAGGAGCTCTGATGGATGGGCTGAGCCTGGAGCCAGCATCGTGCCTGGACCTGCCCTTCCTCATGGATGGCCTCAAAATGCCACCACACACTTTGAGGCTCTCAGCTGCCATGGGCAGAGGATAAATCTGGCACCCAGGGGCCTTGGAGGGAGTGGTGGGGTGTTGTACTGAGTGGTGAGTGAAGCAGTGCAGAGCTGGTGCGCAAAGCCAAACCCTTGGTCCATGGAGGCCTCGTGCTCCGTGCCAGGGAGCAGCCGGGAGTGAAGTAGGGCAGGAGCAGCAACGTGCAAGTGCTGCTTGGTTTGTTTGGGGGTTTTTTCCCACCACTCTGCCTCTGAAAATAAAAATGCAGTAGTGTCTTGCCCTGCCACATTTGGCGTTTCCTCACCATTAACCATTTCCTAAAAGGATGAAAAAGCTGAGCTTCGCTTTCCACCCATCGTGCGTGTCAAAGCTGCCCCTCAGGAAAACCTTGGGCAAACCTTCTGGGGATTTGGGCAACACTGAGGTGGCAGGCAGGGGAATCAATCTGTGCCCCATTAATTTTTAGTGATGGATTCTTACAGGCAAATTCAGGCTCCCACATTTGTTGTGTGATTAAAATGAGGAATAGCAGCATTAAGCTGAGGGAATAGTTTTGGACAAATCCCAAGCTGGAGACCAGCACTGGGCCCCTATACCTTGAGGTATTGGGTATTTTAAATTAAGATTGCATGTGGTTTTAAAAGGCATTGTCAGAGCAAAAGCAATTTAACAAAAGGCAATGTATCTGACGGCGACTCTCCTGTCTGCCAAGTGCTCTTCTCTGCGAGCGCATTGTAGGGAAGCAGATTACATCTCCTGAATATTTTTGTCTGTTGCTCGGTTCATTTTCATAATAATAACTCGCATCCGTCTCCATCCTTTCATGTTGAAGGGTTGCAAACTATTACACAAACACACCCGCTCCTGCTGCAGCCACCTCCAGGGGACAGCCGGCGGCTTTCGGCAGCGGGGAGCGGGATGCGGCCGCCCGGGGGGACACTGACCCCTCTGCTCGGGGGCATGAGGGGTTCTGGGGAGCCTCAGCCTGCAGCTCACCCCAGCTCCTACCTCCAGCACGGACCTCTGGGTGCCTGGCTGCTGGGGAAACGTGGGGCAGGCGAGTCACGGTCCTGCCTGTGCCTGGGGGGGACCTGCAAGGGACACACGGGGCCCAGAGAAGCTGTGGCTGCCCCTGGATCCCTGGGAGCATTCCAGGCCAGCTTGGACAGGGCCTGGAGCGACCTGGGATAGTGGGAGGTGTCCCTGCCCATGGCAGGGGGTAGAATGAGATGGACTTTAAGGTCTTTCCAAGCCAGGATTCTGTGTCTGAAGGAAAACACCTCAAAGCCCTGGAAGCCTCAGCGAGAATACTTCTGCCCTAGCACACAAGTGGCTGTGCCCCATTCCACGCCCCCAAGCAGGACCTGGGGAGGGTTTACAACATCTGCCATGTTGTTTCCCAGCTGCTGGGGTGTTCAGAGTCGAGGCTGAACCTGCTGACCTTCGGGTACCTTGTCTAGAAACCCCCATTTTTTCATCCCTGTGGCGCCAGCAGCTGGGCTGGCACGAGGTAAGGAGAGCAGTGGTGGGGCTGAGGCCGGCAGGATTTCTCCTTGGCGTGCTGGGGAGGAGCAGTTCAGCAGGGCAGACGTGGCATGGAGAGCACACTGTGTTCAGTTAAGGTCACTCAAAGCCAGGCTCCTTGGTGTCACCAGTGGCTTTTCTGTGGCAAGGACCAGTCCCTGCTGCTGGCCTCAGAGCATCCCAGCTCCTCCAGCCTGGTGCTGGGGGTTGGAGACAAGTCTCAGGCCCCAGCACGGGGCAGCATTTCCCTAAGTGCTGTTTGCCGAGGCAGGTGCTATTCCTTACATTATCGCCAGGACATTTAAATCTCACTGATTGGCATTGTTGTCTCAAAGACAGTGTTTTTCCTGCTGAGAAACTGCATTAGATTGGCGAAACGGAGCTCATTTCCATTCACTCAGCAGTCTCTCTAGAAATGACATGCAGTGCTTGAAACTGTTTATTTCCAAATTCAGGCCTCCTCCGCATCAGTCATCAGCTTCAATTACCAGTTTTCCGGAGCCGAGCCATCAGGCAGTCTGACACGAGGGTCCAACCTAATTCCCACCTTCTCCAAAGTCAAGAGCATAATGTGCAGATGAAAAGGTGGAAAATAGCCTGGACTTCATTAGCATGCAGAGCCCGGCTGTTCATTTGCTTGCTGCGAATGGAAGTTCTGACACTCGGCGCCTTCTGCAATATGAGAAAAGTCCTCTTCAGAGTATATGATGTCCTCACCAGCCAGCAAAGGTCATCAAAAAGGCAGGCGCTGACCTTGCTCCCTGCTCTTCATGACTAGTTTATTGATTCCAGGAACACCTCATTACATGCCGGATCAACATATTATTGCCATGTTCAGCGGCTGAATTGTTTACAAGTGTCTTTATAACCAGCAGAAAGCCTTCCGGATGATGCATGACTACACTCATTTGGATGTGACCTGCCAATTAGATGTTATCCGATCCGGTGCCGTGTGTCCTGATCCCTGACCGGGCCCGCTGCCCTGCATCAGCACGGGCCCATTTACTACTTCTTTCGAACGGCTCTTTGGCAAAGTGTCCATTAGCCTGTCAGTCTGTAAATATTTTATTTTTTTTTACCTCGGGCAGAGCGGTGGAGGCGCCGCCGGCGCTCCCGCTCTGTCATTTGCTATGCATGAAGTTGATAATCAGCTGGGGGAGGCAAGGGGGTGTTTTATGGCAGCGTCTGATGGCCCACCCCATTTGCAGTCAGCCTGCGTGGCCCGCGCTCCCGCGCCGCGTGCCACCCCGCCACAGGGACCCGGCATATTTTATTCCAGCACCGCGAGACTGCTGATTTATCGGTGGGGGGAAGGCAGGAGCGAACCCTCCTCCCTGTGCTCAGCCTCCCCCTGCCCTGCCTCCAAAGGCCCCATAACTTACCACCCAGCAAATGCCTTCCCCCTTCTCCATCTTTCCGGCGCTTTGTGTTCTCCCCCATTAATATATTGCGCTGCGTTATTTATCCCGCAGCCCGGGGTATTTACACGCGCAGAGACGCGAGAACTTCAAAAATAAATCACGGGGCACGACTACTATTTTAATCTCTCATTACAGACACTTCTGTGGCTCCATAAAGAAAAGAGTGGCGCGGCAGCTCGACGAGCGAGTCCGTAAAGAGAGATCTTCCATGCCAAAAAGCGGTGCTGGGATCCATTTCCGGGCACCACAAGTTTGCACAGGCTGGGTTTTGATTTTTCCACCTCAGCCTTTGGTGGTGGTAGAGCGGCTGAGGTGCCAAAGGAAACTCTGTGCAGCCGTGGATGTGGCTGGTGTGGCAGTGCCAGGATGTCCAGGGGGCTGTGGCCTAGCTGGAATATGATAAAATGTTCACACGCATGGCACTCTCCACCCAGAGCTCTGCAAACATTAATCAAGTTGCCCGGTGCCCCTTGGCAAGTGTCAGTGCTGAAATCCCCCTGCTGGGATTAAATCCAGGGACCAGAAGGGCTAAAGGGCTCCAAGGGTGAACCCACAGCCCCAAAAACGCCACATCTCCAACATCCTGCTCTCCAGAGCTAGCATTGCATCTCCCCAATCCCAAAACCCACCGTGCCAGGCCCTGGGCTGCCAAACCACAGGAATGTGAAAGGAGGGAGGAATGCCCATGCTGGGTGACAGAAAACAGCTGAGGGTTCAATTCCCTCCTTACAACATGAAGCATTGGGAATTGGGGGCAGGAAAAAGGGGGGGTTTGAATTCCTTAAAACAGCACAATTAGCTTCCAAAATAAAAACTGGAATGTGTTTGTTTAATTAAAGCTGAGGCAAAACACACACTCAGGTCAAACCAGCCTCAGGCTCCAGAGACAGCACAGTGCATTGATCTGAATTTTGGAAAGGAGTGGAAAAAGCTTCTATTTCCCAGCAAATCCCTGGCTCTGGGCAGCCCTGGAGCTGCCAGTGTTGAATATTCAGAGGGCTGATTCCCCACGGTGAGCTCGGAGCCGGCGCTGCAGCCAGGTAACAGCGGGAATGGAGCCTGGGAGCTCCAAATCCCAAATGTGGGATCTCCATTGGGGTGCAGGGATCTCCCTCCCCCAGGAGAGGTACCAGGTCTGGCCTGTCCCACGGTGCCAGTGGGGAGTCTGGCCTTATTTTGGCTGTGCGAAGCCTGCAGTGGTTTATCAAGCCCCAGACATCCCTCCAAATTTGGCACCTCATCCCTTCGCTTCTGTTTGCGTCCCTGTTACTGGATTTCTGTTCATGATGTAAATTCTCCTTTTAAATGGGAGGAAAAAATCAGCTCTTTATGACAGCAGACATTAAAGTTGTATGACTATGAAGAAGTGCATTAACCTTTCCTTTAGCTTGGAGAACTTCATAATCTTAAAAATCAACTTTTGATTAATTTTGGAATGATGCTTAATGCCTGAGGGGGGTGAGGAGCAGTGGCAGCACCAGTGGAGCTCTTTGCCACTCTAACTTAAAGTCAGGCTTGCAAATGCTGCCAGAACCACGGCCCATGCAGATATGGAATCATGGAATTGTGAAGGTTGGAAAAGCCCTCTAAGATCACTGAGTCCAAGCATTCCTCCAGCACTGCCAAGGCCACCACTAAATGGTGTCCCCAGGTGCCACACCGAGACATCTTTTAAACCCCTCCAGGGATGGGGACTCAGCCACTGCCCAGCTCCAGGGCAGGAGCAGCCTGGTGGTGCTTGGCCAGTCTGGAGCTGGACCTCTGCATCCATGTGGGTAAGGAGGAAGCAGCCACCTCAGTTTTATTGTAAGATTGGGTTTCCCTGGCAGAAAATCAGGATGTCCTTCCTGGGCTGAAATTTGAATTTAGCAGGGCAACTGTCAGCCGTTCTTCCTTGGAGACTGGGGCAAGGAGACAGCCAGAAGAATCCAGCCCCTTTCCAGGGGGTTGTGTAGGGAAGGAAGCAGCTGAAGGGCTGTAAATGCTGCACCCAGCGAGAGCAGTTCATGGGGCCACAGACCTCACATGGATCCACCTGGAGCCTGGAGCTGGGGGACGTGTGAGCCTCTCCAGGTGGTGGGCACACACTGGGCAGGGTGGGCTCTTATTAATTACTACTAACAACTTATTTCACATGTCGTTCTCGATGGGATTTTGTTGCAGAGGGCTGCTGATATTTTAGGGATACACAGGGCGAATCTCTGTCGGCGCAGCCAAATCCCCGGGCCGGGGCTCCGAAGCCGCCGGCACAGCCCTCGCCGAGTGTTTCCAAACTGAATAGTCATTGGTTTGGCAGATAATTCAGAAACTATTTGTATGAGCTGTTTATCAAATTATTAACTGCACAGATGTTGTTTGGTTGAAGAGCAGCTGAACCTTCTCTCTGCCAGCCGGGGAGACAAAGGTCTGCAGGAATAATTGGAGATGTGCATGGAATATTAAATTAATTTACTGCTCTTAATTCTTATGCAAATCCTGACCTCTGATAGAGCCTATCAATTACCCTGCACACAGGGAAAAGAAAGGAGAACAGTTTCTTTCTTTTCTTTCCCCCCCTCTCCTTTTTTTCCTGTTGTCCTCCACTTTGGGGTTTTGTTTCTTTGTTGTTGTTGGTTTTTTTTCCCTTTTGAAAGGGAACTTGGGAAAGGAAATATTTGTGGGAAGAAAAAAAGCCATTTATTTGTGGTGCAAAGGGCCAGGATTATTTAATTGAATGTCCTGGTTGCAGCGATGTCCCCTGGGAGACAGGGTGCAGTTTTTAACATTGTGGGGTGCTCAGGGGAGGCCTGGGAATGTAGGCAAAAGCCAGGCTGGAATAGCTCTACATGCTTCCCCAGGAGGGGCCCCACTCTGCCGGCACCGTGGTGGGCTGAAGTGGGAGAGGGCTGGAGGCCCGGGCTGATCCCAGCCGGGTTTTGGTGGGGCTGGGGGCAGGAAGGGGCCCCTGGCTCTGCTGGAATCCAGCCGGGGTTCAGGTGGGTTATCAGGGAGGGCTTCCTGCCCCGATAGCCGGGCTGATTCTGCCTGTAATTACCAGGGAAGAAGAAAAGGAATTTGTTGTGAGATCCCAGGTAAAATGAAGCAGGATTTAATTGGTCCTCGTTAAACAGAGCTGGGTTTCCAATGTGGAGAAAGGCCTCGTCCGGGCAGTGTTTAATTGAGGCTGTGTGTGCGCTGCTCAGCCGGTGCTTAAAGGCAGGCGCCGGGCCCTGTTCTTTCATCCCATTTTCTAATAAGGATAAATAAACAGGATGAATAATGCCATCAGTCTCTCCCTCGACCCCTGTGAGACCCCAGCAGTGCAGTGCTGCTCCCTGGGATCCATGAATCCAGGGCGAGCAGGATGCCTCGGCACGGAGCACCCGATGCGGCACCGATGGGCTCCGTTAGCAGAACCCCCAGGTCCCGCTACGGAGCAGTTTGGGGAATTCTTTGGTTAGTGCTTGTCACAGGGCACAGCCACTAACCAAAGGAGGGGATGGGGCTCAGGAGGGGAAAGGAGGGAGAAAAGAATGGAAAATAAAATTATGTCTTTCCCTTCTATTTTTCCTTTTTTTATTTTTTTCCCCCCTGTAAATCCTGGGAAGCGGTGGGAGACTGCACTCCCCCTCCCACGCCGCCCACTCGGGTAATTTCATTTATCCCGCAAATCTAATTAGCAATCCGTGGCTGACATTAATACAGATCTAATGAGGCCGGCGATGACCAGATTATCAGCGCTGACAGAGCCTTAAAGGCACATCGAGCCCTGCAGTCAGTGGGACCTGGCAGGGGAAAAACTGCTTTAAAGGGGGGAGAAGAAAAAAAAAAAAAAAAAAAGAAGAAGAAGAAAGGAGGAAAGAAAGAAAAAAAATAGATGAAGGAGGGGGAGAAAAACATGAGGAAAAGCAGTGCGGGTAGGGCTTGGCTGCTTAGCTTATTAAGGGAGCTGGAGCTTTGCTGGACGCAGTTTATCCACCAGCATCGGGCCTCTGTCCCTGCTTCTCCCGAAATACCGTTCTGCAGAGGAGAAAAAGGAGGGGGGAAATAAGGGAAAAAAAAAAATAAGAAGAAGCTGGAGCCCAAGGAGTCGCTGTGCAATTTATTCCAAGGGGTGGCTGTTGAGAAGGCGGCAATTTGCGGCGGCCGGGGGTTATTTAGTGCGATATGAAATCAAATGATCCTATTGCTCAAATAACAGTGTCTGGGAGGAGAAGCGAGCGCGCTCCAAAGGTAATTGTCTCCAGATGATATTCCTATTATCCCCCAATCCCGGCCTAAACGCTGCCAGCGCCGGACTGGAATCGATACGGGGGGAGGACCGGGGGGATCCCGGGGCCGGGGGGAGGCATCCCCGGCACTGACCCCCCTCGGGAAGGGCGGCAGGGCTTCGGGAAAACCCTAAATTCCCTGTGGCCGCTGCCTGTCCGTGCCTCGGCGGGAGCGGCGACACCGGCGGCGGAGCCGAGCGCGGAGCCCAGGTAAGGGACCGACGGGGGGACGGGGAGTGGGAACCCGGGTCCTACCGTGCCCCGGCGGGCAGCCGCTCTCCGAGCGGACCCTTCTGCATCGCATCACCCCAGCACAGGCTGTCGGGTCCCGTGCCACCTCCCGCGGCCCCGGTCCAGCCCCGCCGCGCTCGGTCAGCCGCTGCTTGCGATCACCGATGCCTGCGGTCACCGATGCCTGCGGTCACCGATGCCTGCGGTCACCGCCGCCTGCGGTCGGTCCCGTTTTCCCGGAGCCGCTGGAAGCGCAGCCGGACCAGAGGCGGTTTCACTCTGGATCCCCGGCTCGCGGATGGAGCGGCGGCCCCCGCTCTCCGCGGCGCTGCCCGATGGTAAAATCACCGGAATTCAATGGCTTTGAGGGAAACGGCGGGGGGAAATCCAAAGGGAACGGAAGGCGGTGAGGGGGAGACGGGAGCGAACCGGCGGCACCTACCTGGGCGGGGGTCCCCGGGGCCGGGGCCGGGCTCGCTCCGTGGCCGCTGCGGCAGCGGGGACCGAACGCTCCGGGTGCGGCAGCCCAAGGCGAGCGGCGGTCCCGCAGCTGCTCCCCAAATTCCATCGGGGTGTCCCCCGCGCCGCCCGTGGGGTGGCCGGGGTTCCGCCTGGAGCTGCGGGTACAGGGACGGGGATTTTCCCCTTTCCGCTTTTCTTTGTCAGCCTTTCGCCCGGGCGGGCAGCGCGTCCCCGGCGCTTCGGGCATAGAGAACAAACGCGCCCGTCCTGCAAAAAAAAATTAATAATGCGAGTATGGAGGGAGCGAGACTCCGGGCTGGGGCGCTCAGGAGTGTCCCGGCTGGGGCAGCTCTGTGCTGCCGGGGGCCAGGGTTTGTCCCGGACCCGTAACAGCGGGAGGTGGCTGTGCTGAACTAGCGGGGACACTGCGGGGAGCAGCAGGAGGAGAATGCTCAGGGTCAGGCGCCTCTCTCGGGTCAGGTCCTGATGAGAACAGGGCACAGGTCACCCCCCGGGCCGCCAGGAGAGGCTGGTGCTGTTTGTGGGTCTGCAAACAGGCAAAGCATTTGGAACCTGAAGCCTGGAGGTGAGCCCCAGCCTTTGCCCCATCTGTGTGTCCCCCCCGTACTGCCTCGCAGGTATGTTAGAACGCGTTTTTCAGCGCTGTCAAAATGCTCTGTTGGAGGATTTTTCCATCTCTGTTCAAGCCTTTTTGTCAGCTTCAGCCTCAGGTTCCTATTTCTGTTTGGTGTGTTCTGAATGGAGCGCAGGGCCCAGGGGTGCTGAGCTCCGAGCAGACACAGCTTAATTAATTGGATAGTCCCATGCTTGTTCCGCTTTTTACAAACAAATGAACAGTTCATATGTGTGGATCCTTTCATTCACCACCAGAAGAATCCTCTGCACAGGACAGGGGGAAAATGCCTAATCAGTCACAGCAAACCAGCACGTTGGTTTGGGGTGGGAAGTGAAAAATACCTTGTCCACTCAAACCTGGATTTCACAGCACCGGAGGACTGGGAGAGGCAGGGTGCAGGACTCGCCCCAGGTGGGACCTGGGCTGGCTGCACAGGCAGCGCTTCCTCAAAGCGCTCCCAGGTCCGGGCATTCAGCTCCAGACCTCTGGCAAAGTGAGACTGGAACAGAGGCAGCAGCCAAGCTGTGCCCGGGCAGGAGCTTGGGATCCCCTACGGTGGGAGCTCGGAGCTCCTCGTTGGTTCTCCTGCACGGCCCTTTTGCTGATCCGCTCGTTTTTATTTTTCCACCTGCTGACCCGCAGGTGTTCCTGCTGAGACACAGACGTGGTGGCGGGCAGTATTTGAATGCTGGGCTGTGAGGAGGCCAGGGATCCTCCAGGGACATCGTGTTTGTCTGTGTGTCTGTCCCAAGAGCCGCGCCCCGCTGCCCGTGTCGCCAGATCCTGGATCCTGGCCCCACACACCACACGGCTCGCCCAAGTGCCTCCCTTTGTTTCAAACTCTTGGAGCCTGGAGCACTTGTTGAACCTGACCACGAGTGCATCAAAGTGGCTGACAATTAGGAAATAAACAAATATCATTTGAGGCGGTTTTGGGCGGAATCCAGTCATACATGGATGGGCTCGTTGCTGTTTGTTATCATATTGAATATTCCTCATAGCTGGGATATTTGTGCTGTGCAGCAGCGTCCCCGGCACGGCAAACATTGCATTATCTCGCTGTGCAAAGGCTTCATTAATCACAGCAGACAATGGGCCAGCCACATCCCTTTGAGCCTGGTGCTGGGATCCTCCGGGCTTTTCACCTTGTCCAAATGCTTCATCCCTGTCAATGCAGTCAGCAGCTCTTGAAAACCGATGGCTCTGAACTGTGGGACTGACAGGAAAACGTCTAATTCAGTTAAAAGAATTCCCCAGTTATTTTATATTCTCCCTTTAATTTTTCATGGCTTGTAGAAGCTAAACTTTTTCAGTCTTTCTGTCTGTACATGAGATCAATCCAGTCATTTGTTAAAATGCTAATGAAAGAGCCTGATAGATCTGTGTCCTTTAAAGCAGCAGCAGCAGTGGCAAGCACTGAGATCGAGCAGGATGGAGTGGCCTGGCCAAGCCGTGGCCCTGCTGGCAGGAGCTGCAGGGTGGACAGCAGAGGGAACACAGCTTGGTGGTGAAGGTGCTGTTCTCCTGAAAGAGGATCCTGGCAAAAACATGGCTTGGTGCTGGGGACGGCTTGCTGAAGGCAAGGTAGGACCTTGTGTGCTGGGAACGGGTGTGGGTGCAGTGTCCCCTTTTCCTCACTGCAGTGTCCCCTTTTTTCCTCATGGCAGCAGGACAGTCGGGCACAGGGAGTCCTGAGAGCCCCCAGAGGGATGGTCTCCATCCCACATCTGTGAGGAGGGGAGCTCGTGGTGGCAGGCCTTGTGCTGGGTTCTGTCTCCTCGGCTCAGGCTGCAGCTGAGCAGGACCCTGGTCCCCCCAGCCATGGGACCCCAGTGGGCACTTGTGGCACTGAGCTTGGCTCTGTGTTGTGAGCCATTTCTGCCGCTTGCAGTCTGGTCACTGCAGGCCTGAATGAGCCAGAATACCCTCTCCTGAACAGAAATACACCAGAGCTGGTTCAGTTTGGGGAACAGAAGTTGAAGGAGCCGTGGCACAGGGCGCTCATGAGTGTGAGGTGTAGATGCTTTCAGGGAAGATGAGGGTTGAGCCCTTTGGCTGTGAGTGATCGGGTTCGAATTCAGCCTCTGGGCTCACATCTCAGAAAGCCTGAATTCAGTTCTCAGTTTTCCAGGGACAGAGAAACTCAACACTGTCAATCTCCTCTTTCCTCTTCAGACAGCAGCAGACACTTGAATGGAGACTCCTCGTGTTTACAGCCTGGTCACACGAGTGACTGAGACCCAAAATCTCCCTGACATCCTCTCTGGATGCTTGGCCTTGGAACAGCCTCGTTTGTGCCACACCTGCTCCCTTCTGCTCATGGAGCCTTCTATGCTGCACAGGACACTGGAAAAGCACTTGGAGATGACTGGAGAAAGATGGAGCTTCCTGGAAAATGGTCTCTAAACCAGGCCCTTCCCTGTGCCGTGGCTTTTCTGGGGCTCATTTATATCAGTGGTATGTGCTTATATCTCAATTCTCCAAGATCAATTCAAAATCCACGGACAGTGACATGCCTAGGGGCTTTTCAATTATGTCACTTTTGGCTAAGGCCCTCACATTTGTAATAAACATGACATGCTTGTAACTGCTGTGGTCTCCAGGTTTTTGTGTACTCAGCCGTTGTGTTCTGCCTTCCAGGTTCCTGCTGGAGGAACTCTGTCACCTTCCCCGAGGCAGCAGAGCTGAGGCCAGACGTGGTGTGCGCTGCTTGTGCATCAGACATGAGTAATAACAAGTTTGGAGGAACTGTACCACTTAATAAAAGCATTTTATTACATTTAAATGTATTAAAATGTGAACATTAAATTCAACGCGCTAATTACTGCTCCCAGGCATTGCCGCTGACAGGAAATGGATCCTCACAATTGCTCTGCTGAGATCACTCACTGCTGTTACTGCTCTTTGGTTCCTGGTGTGTTATTAGTGCTCTGCATTTGGGACTTGAGTCATTAACAAAAAGGACTCATATTGGGCATTATGTAAATTCTGTATGTTTTCACACAGCTACCGGGGCCTGTGTTATGTGTCTCATTGACAAAAAGAAAAGCAAATGCATTTGGCTCTGCCCTGGCTTGTGGGCGAGGGATCTCAGGGGTCACCCAGGCACAGAGAGGGAAAACCTCTTCCTAACACATCTCTGTGTTTCTGCAAATCCCTTTCCAGGGCAATTTTTGTTCTCCCCCTGCCCCCAACTTGGTGCATGTCCCATGACACCCTACAACAAATACCAACAATTCCTGCTCTGTAAGGAATTTCCCACTTTTCTGGGAGCGAGGGGTTTCCCATCCCTGCAGCAGGCATGTGCAGCACGTGGATCCATTGCCCTGGAAAAATGGGAAAGGCCTGCCAGGGGTCTCTGGTAGGTGAGAGACCTGTGGCCAGGTGCTCAGCTCCGTGAGGCCAATCCCGCACCTTCTGGGATGCGGTTACTTCCCAGAGGAAAGGGGGATGCTAAAGGACACGTGGCTGCCTCCCTAAATGAAAAAGAGTGTAAAGCTGTTCAGATTAGTGCACATCAATCCCTGCACTGGAATCAAGAGATGCTTTGGTTTGGCAGCACTGGGGACAAAGCCACCATTTCGTTCAAAGTGTATTTAATGCGACAGAAGGAGGCAGCTTCCTTTGACAGTTTTACAGCTCTTATCAGATTACATCAAAATTAAATTAAAACAATCTAAAAGAAGTGTGAAGTACTGCAGGGAGAACACAAATAAAACACTCCTCTTTGTAAGCTTTCAGGGAAGGGACCACATTCCTTATCAGGGATGGGAGGATGGAGATTATTCTTGAGTCTGTTATGAGCCCAGAGGCTGCGGTGAGCACTGAGACATGGAACAAAGTGGAAAATACATCGGGGGGACCAGGCTAAGGCTCCTTATTTCCTTATTTTTTGTTAAACAAATTGCAGGATGTTGAGCCCTGCTGCAGTTCAACACCCTCAAACCCCAGCCTGAGGTCCATAGTGAAAGAAAACCTCCCAGGGCTGCCCAGGAGACAAACTTTCCACCAAACCCTCAAAACTGGAATAAGGCTTCCCGTTTTTTCAGTTTGGGACTAAGGCTTCCAGTGGGCTCAGGATTTCAGACAGTGCTGGAGGCGCTTGGAAATTTTGCACTGTTTTAGGTGTTCTTTTAGTGAGCACAAATATTTTCAAAAGCAGGGCCAGATTTCACCTGTGGGCTCCTGTGAAGGTGTGAGGGACACCCCCAAAACACATCTTTGCTCTCAGTAAACAGAAGAAGGGGGAGAACAGTCTTCATAACAAGCACTTTATATGGGAATGCAATGCTAAAAGGCTCCCAAATTCTTTGCTGGGCATTCCTGGAGTGGGAAAGCTCTGACTCAAGCCAGTGTTCTCCATACTTTGTTGAGCTGGGTATTTAGACGGACACGCAGGGTCTGAGCCAGGCTAATTTGGGGGCAGCTGGGTGCCCTACATCCATTGCACAGAGATTTTCACTCTGTGTTTAAATCCATGAGGCTGAGCTGGAGGCTGCAGGTGTTGGAAACATCAGGAATGCTGCTGGATCACCAAACCCAGTCTAGGAACCCCAAAAGCTCCCGGTCCCCCCAAGGCCAAGGCATCTCCCCAGCCAGAGCCTCCAGCTCCAGCTGAGCTTTCATGTGTCTGTTCTTGGCCAGAAGTTCTAATGAAGCGTAATTACTGTGATGATCTCGCACTAATTGTACTCTGATTGCCATCCTAATTATGCTTAAGCATTTCACTGCTCTCCGCAATTTTGTCTATTGATGTATCGCTTCTCCTTCATTTCAATTATTCCCGCGGTATTCAGATTTTATTGGGGCCCTGGAATTTAAGCGCTCATTTGGCAACTTCCTTTCAAAGGGATTGAAGTTTTTATCTGGAAATGAAAGGCGGGCGTTCTGTTTTCATTCTCCAGCTGGAGATGTGAATGCAGGCCTGGAGCTGGCTGTGCCTGACTGCGGCTTCTCCAATATGAATTTTGGAGAGGTGACAGTGTCAGAGGGACACAGTGGCACTCCAGAGGACAGGGAAATCAGTGTTTTTTATTGAAAACCATGGTGTACAATAAACTCGGCAAAGCCAACTGTAACTGTTCAGCAGTTCCCAGTTACTTTTTGGATTGGCGCTTTGCAAATTTTTCCTGTGACATGGATAGGTGCCCTCCAGCACCAAGCCGGAGGCTCAACACCTGCGGTATTGATGTGATGGTGAGAGATGGGCTGACGATAAATAATTATTAAAATTTAAAAAAAAAAGGAAAAAAAAGTCTTCAAGGCTTCCAAAGCGCCTCTGGGCGGCGCAGGCCGAGCCCGCCCGTCCCCATGGCAACGCGGGGCGGCACTTCCGGGGTCCCGCGCGGGGCACGGCGGGAGCCGCACGTGGGCCCCGGCGGAAACCGGGATCGGGACCACCGGGATCGGGAACAGCACCGGGATCCAGAACGGCACCGGGATCGGGAACGGCGCCGGGATCAGCACCGGGATCGGGGCCACTGGGACCGCCCCCGGGCACCGGCGCCTCCGGGATGGGCACTCCCGCGACCGCCAGCCCCGCGCCAGGTGAGCCGGGTCCCCCCGGGGTGATTGGGGTTCGCTTCCCGCCCCGGGCGGGTGGATGCTTTTTTTCTCCCCTTGTTCTCATCCATCTCCTTTTTATTTTCCTCTTCGATATCTAAGTTCTGGAGGGGCTGGGAAGTCAGTCACCAAAGATTCGGCTCCTGACCGATGGAGCGCGCCGGGACGTGTAACTGGACTTTAAATCCTCTCTCGGGCTCTGCTGACCGCGGTTTATTCCTTGTCCAGCCCGGGGGTTTGTTTGCCTTGCCTGCCCCAGGAGACCTTCCCTGGGTATCCCTGCCTGCCTGAGTGGCTGCTGCGGGCAGAAAAAGCTGAAAAACCCTCTCTGGTGGGGAGGGAATGGGTTTTGGGGAGCTGAGGAACGCAGTGTGCTCCCTGCGGGATGGGGGAGTGGGAAATGGGACCAGAGCCGCGCATCAGATCACAACCATCGGCTTCTTCATCCCTTAGGATATCGGTGTTCTCCACGGAGGCAGGAAAATTACTTGGAGAAGTGTGCAGGAAAATTACTTGCAGAAGTGTAAAAACAAGATCTTGAAATCTGCGTGTGCTTGGCTGTCCGTGGCGTAAGAGGAAATGGAAGGGATGAGATCCCAGATGGAGCGTGGCTGTTAAATTGTGCACATGACACGCAGCCCTAATCCTGCTCCAGGCGCTGCCAGGATCACATGGCTAAAAGGGACGCCTTGATCTCCCAGGCAGAGCGGCAGGAAGGGTTTTTCCTCTCTCCCTTCTCTGCAGGGAAACTGTGAAGGGGTGTCTGTGTGTGTAAGGAGAGCCCAAATCCATGGAAAAGTGTGCCAAGATGTGTTGGGATGTGTGATGTCCCCTTTGCTGCCTAATGACAACCTGATGCTGTTCCTGAAGAGGCACTTGGCTTTGCTTGTGGCAGGATTTGCAGTGAGAATCTGCTGGAATCCTCTCTTGGTTATTTTCAGTTTTTCCCTCAGGGCACGGTTGTTCATCCTCAGGTGTAGTTTGGAGCTATTCAATAATGGCAGCTTTACTCTGTTCCCAAAACCACCTTCCCTATGGGATGGCTTTGGGAGAGGTGTGAGTGACTTTGTGGTTTGCCATGTGTTTGGCAGTGCCATGGTGGCCTGGCACTGCTCTGGGCAGTTCCAACGGCTCCAGAGGCTCTCAGCACCACCAGGATTCCTGGTGGACACTTGTTCCTGCAGCAGTGCTGCAAGTGGGGCTCAGCTGCCTCTAGATGGACCTGGCTTGGATGCCAGGAGGGAAATATGAGCTTGGTCTCAAGTTGAGTTCCTAGATAAAATACTTGGCTGGCATGTAATACATGGCAGGGATTTTGGAAGTGTGTTCTAATCCATCCCTGTGGCAGGTTCAGGGCAGCTGTCCTGGGAACAGCTCCAGCCAAGTGTTTCTTGCATGGAAGGGGGTCTGCTGTGGGATTGTGGGGCAAGAAGGGGAGGGCTGGGCTTGGGAACTGCCCATTGTGGGGTTCAGAGCCCTTCCTGGGCCGTCTGAGGT
This sequence comes from Camarhynchus parvulus, assembly GCF_901933205.1. Classification (NCBI taxonomy): domain Eukaryota; kingdom Metazoa; phylum Chordata; class Aves; order Passeriformes; family Thraupidae; genus Camarhynchus; species Camarhynchus parvulus. The sequence continues at coordinate 5,064,157 of NC_044573.1, read as the reverse complement.
CTCTGGCTGATTTGGTGGGTCCCATGTGGATGTTCAGGCATCTCTTCCCTTGCCAGCAACCCTGTTCCAGTGAGGAACAGAGAGAGGCGTGGAAGTTTGGAGTTGTTCAGAGCTGGGCTGGCAGATGAGTCTGTAACTCCCAGCAAATCTGACCTCTCTGCTAGGCAAGGGCTGTGCTCTGCAGAACCCTTTAGTTGTGATGTTTGGAGATCTCAAATGATGAAATACTTTTATCTCACTGTGTGTTGTTTTCTTCCAGTGAAACCAGAAGGCTGGAATTAGGAAGGCAGAGAATGGAATACACAATGGCTGATCCACACCTGTAAGCCTGTTTAAAAGCTTCTTAGGGGTTATTTTATTTTAGTTACAAAGGTTCAGTTATCTTGGAATGCCTTTAGAATGTTGTCTTGAAGGTTTTTCAGTAATAATACATTTATATTCATGTTAAGTGTAATGCAAAATTCATGTCTTCAAGTTATTGATGAAATAGCTGCAGCAGTAACATTAATGCCTCATTCTGTGCATACTAAAATCTTGGGAATAACCAACATGCAGGTTGCCTTTATCCTATTTTTACAAAATCACCACAGCTTAGTCCATGCTGGAGAATCCCAGGGTCTTAGAAAGTTGAAAGCCTTAAGAAGCCCTAGGAGATATTCCAGGTTCTGGTCCTGCTCTTTGGATTTTTTTTCTGCAGGGTCAATTTAATGTAAATTGCATAGACAGTCTGTACAAAAAAAAAAAAAAAAAAAAAACCAACAAACCAAAGCACAAAGAAAAAATAATTTCCAGAAGTCCCAACAACCAGACAGGACTGAGAAGTGTCATCAAATGCTCCATTCCTTTCCTCAAAAGTGTTCTGTAAAGCTCCAGGGACTGAGCGCTGGGTGCTGTGGGACCCTCTCTTTTCTGAAAGAGGCAAAAAATGCAGATACAAATTAAAGCAAAAATGTCTGGACAGGTGGGGCAGCATCACATCTACTTTGTATCCTGGTTTTATTGGATTGGGTTTAATCTAACAGGTTTAGAGCTGCAGTTTCTCTGAACATCTTGGGGGCTTTTGGGTTGCAGTTTCCCTCCTGGCTGAAGTGGAGCTGTGAGCCAGGGGCATCTTTGGGTGCCCATTTCCCTGTGTTGGCATTAATGCCATGTGGCTGCCCTGGAGGCACATCAGGAAAGGGAATCTGGTTTGTAGTGGGAGAGAGCTGGGTCAGATGGATTTCCAGTGCCCCTCTTGGTGGCACCATGGATTTAGGCAGCCGTGAAACCGCAGCTTCGCTGTTCCTGCTTGGGTGACTTCCAGAACACGTTCCTCTGCTAGTTTTCATTTTGATTTAATGGGATAGGAGTGACTAGCACATAATCCATTTAAAACACAGTTACAGGAGATTTTTTTATGTGTTTATTCTTTGGAACACCAAAGCCCCTGTGTACATCTGCAGATAAGTGTCACATATATATTTATATAAACGTAGGTGTGCAGAAGAGCAAGTCCTTCTCCTTTTTGGTGTTTGGGGCAGCTCCCCCTCAGTGTTGGTGTGTGTGTCTGAGGCAGAGTGATTGTGATGGATGCTTTTGGTTTATTTTCACACCTTTAAGTGCCTATTCTTTGCCCTGCAGAGTGAGGCAGAAGCTGCAGAGGCACCTGGAAGCAGTGTCAGCACGGCAGCAGCTGGCCCTGCACCGGAACCAGGCCCTGCGCCGGGAATTCCTGCAGCTGGAGGCTCACATGGAAACCACAGGCTGGGAGAGCATCTGGAAGATGGAAGTATCTTCCTATAGGACTTGGTCATGGGTGTTTGCTGTTGTTATGCAGGAATCTCCTGGTATGTCCTAGAGCTGGAAGCAAACTCCATCAGGGTCTGTATTTCAGTTTGTAGGATAGACAGGTCTGAAGTACCCCAGATTCAACAGATGCTGAAAGAATAAGCCAAGCCCTGAGGTTTCTTGAATCACATTATTATTATTATGTTGCTGTTGTTGTTGTTGTTGTTGTTGTTTTTCCTAAAGTACAGTTTGGGATGTTATAAAGTAATGATTCCAGATTTTTAAAAATGAAACTGGAACGTCTGCTTATACCACTGATGCGTGGAGCCCCGTTTTTGAGGGAGCACAGTCCGGGAGGGAAATCAGTTCATTCCTGCTTTCTAAGAGCAGTGACACTCCTCAGAAACATTTGGCTGTGTTTATTCCTCACACAGCATTAGCCTGTTGGATCTGACATTCCCAGAACATCTTTCCCTGGCTGCAGTGCACTAGCCCAGAATTCAGAGCCTGTCCCTGGGCTGTGCCATTCCCTGCCTCTGATTTTTACTTGTTACTTGAGGCAGAGCAGGAGGGGAGCTGTGCTGCAGTGCCAGCTTTCCCCTGCTGTTTTGAAGGGGATTTTCCTCCTCAGCAGCCCTGGTGCACACCAGTCTGCCCAGTGTCAGGGCTGGTGGCTCTGACACCTGCTGTGAGTCCCAGTCCCAGTGCCACAGGTCGAGCTGCTCGTGGGGTTTTTGTTCAGTCCTTCCATTTCGGTGTTCCTGTGCCATCCATTTTATCTTTGCCAAGTTACAGTTACTTTTCAGAGCTGCTGAACAAATGACATCTCCTCCGTGTTAGTTATGGAAAGCAGGAGAGTTATGGAGCATGCAATCATTTAATCTATCATGGGAGTACACAGAAAGAAATTATTGCTGTTTTCTCTCCTTTTTTTCCATAGAGAATGCCCTTTAGGAGTGCTTTATCACAACTCTGTGCACATTTATTACGTGGCTGTAGCTCACAAAACTCCTTTTGTTTCTGAAAGATGCACTTTTGCTCCCTGTGTTTGATCAGTAATTTTTAGGAGTATATATAAATTCACTTCAGCTTTCAGCAAAATCCAGGAGTCACATCTGAGTTTCTTCTGAGCATCTCAGCTCCTCACGTGGTGAGGTTTTGTTCCCTAAAATTCCATGTTCAAGTTTCCTGAGCGGCTCCTACCTGAGAGCAGAGCGAAGGGCAGAGGCGGGCGAGTTCATTGTGTGAAGGATTGATTCCCATGCCTGTCCCCTGATGCAGCACGGGTCCTGCAGCTCTTTCAGCCCCGTTGTGCTGCTGCTGCTGGGGGCTGCAGTTAGCAGCATGCAGGATTAATTGCAGGTGCTGCCCAGCTCTGCTCCCAGCGCTGCTCCAATAAACCCGAGTGCGACAAGCCACATTTGGAGCAGCCGGCACGGAGCCCTTCCTGCAGGGCTGCTCTCTGGAAATTCTGCCAGGGATGGCTCCTCACAACAGCCCAGCCAGTTGTAAGATGGGCTGTGAAAAACACATCGTGGAGCTCAATGTGTTTCATCCCAAAGCGAGTCATTGTCTGGGGGCAGCAGCAATATTTCGGTGCTACAGGTGCTGGGTTGGGATGCAAAAATACAATAAATAAATACAATAATATGAGCCAACAGGTTATTGCTGTTCTGTGGGATTCTAAATGATGGGGATGAATAAATGTGTATGAAAGCCCTGCAGCAGATTGCGTACAGGCCACGCTGCCTGGGCAGGGGAGGAAAAATGAGGAGCAAATGAGATCCCTGCTTTTAAATATGGTCTGAGTTAAAAAGGCTGTGGGGGCTTTGCATTTAAAGGTGCACGTTTTGCAAAGTGGAGTCTCTTGGGCTGGGGGGGGTTGTTCGGCCTCCAGTTTTGTGTGACGGATTTGTTCCCTTTTAGGAGCGGTACGGAAGGGAAATTAAAAACCTGTTATCCCTTCGAGAGGGCAGCTTGTCAGCAGGAGGTGACAAGGAGGAAGGACCCAGCGAGCAGGTAATGGGGGGGAAATGGGCTTTATTCCAACACCGTGCTCTCCTCAGAGCTGCACAGCCTTTCCGTGGGGATTGCGGTGCTGGCACGTGCAGTGTGAAATTGTGTGTAGCACCCGAGAGAAGGAGAACCACCAGGAAAAAGTGCAATAGTTTCATCCAGAGAGCCAGAATTAAAAAAACCGCTGACTGTTTGCACACGTTGTCTTGTTGGCTTTTATAATTCCTGTGCTGGATGGTGTGGAGATGGTCGTGACCGAGGAGGAAATGTTCCTAATGAGGGATATTTGCAGAGCTGCAGCCGAGGAGCCGTGTGCTGTGTTTATAATTTTGTGCGTTTTGACCTTTCCTCAGAAGGAGCAGAAGGAGATTGCATATCTAAGGAACAGACAAAAAGACTGACAAGGAATACTTAAATATCTGCTGCCATATATCTGCAGTAATGCAGGCTCCTAATCCCTCCTCCTATCTCCATATAAATGATACAGTTCAAGACCAGAGCTGTTTCCTCCACTAAAAGCAGCAAAGCTCTTTTAGATGAAATGTCTAAAAACATCTTGTAATAACTTGGAGCATGCTGGCAAGAGTAGTCACTTGTGACTGTGTGTGGAAGCCCCTCAGCCAGGCGGCGCCGGAATAGGCAGGACGGGAGCATCACTCCATTATTCCGAGGAGCCGGCAGCACGCGCGTCCCTTAGGCTACAGCATTCATTAAGGAAAGCTTACTGGGCTGAAAGCTGGGAACAGATGATAACGGGATATGATTTTCATATTTAATGCATTCCTTGGAAGAGTGTGTGTGCTGCAGATTGATAGAAGAATCAACTGCTACTTTACTAAAAGACTTTCTAGTTTGCCCTATAGCTACCGATGGAATCATTCAGCCAAGAAATTAACTTTTTCCCCTTTTACCTGCTTTATGTATCTGCTAAGCAGGCTGCTGGCTGCCAGGGAATGTTATTATGCAGTTAAATGTTTGGTATTTAAGACTCTTATCAGAAAAGAAACAGAGGCCACACTATTTTGTTTTTATAGTAGGAGGAAGGTTTTTGGTTTCCTTTCTTCAGTGCATTAATCTGAGTTTATAGGAAGTTTTCCCCATAGATTAAAAAGTTAAAAACCTTGAATTTAGAGCGTTCTTTAAACTGTAATACACAAAGCAGTGAAGCCTAGCAGCCTTGACCTATATAGGCAGGCCTGTGGCAGGGTGCAAATTGTGGTTTGAACTGGGAGGTGTTGTGGGGAAAGGTGAGTTTATTTTGCAATGTGAGCTGTCCAATTAGGGCAGGCAGTGTGGGAGATGGGATTTCCAGCTGATGGAAAAGTTGTCATCAGTACTAGAGCATCAAAGGCTTGTGCTGTGACTTGAGGGTTGAAAAACTGTGGGCAGATTTTTGGCACTATGACAGTGTGGTGTGCACCCAAAAATGTCAATTTGTGTATGATAATGGAGTGGATTGTGGATTCCTTTATCCCCTGTCCTCTTCCTCCTCCCTAAAAAACAGAGGTAACTTCAGCTACATTGTGCATTTTTGCCATGTCCCTGGGGTGTCTTTCAGCATGTAATTCTGTTTTTTTCACTTCAAGTGTGCTGGCTCTTCTGTCCAAAGCACGGGAATTTGTTCTCAGTGATGTGGCACTGAGTCAGTCACAGAGAGAGTGTGCAGTCAGCACATGGGATGTCCAGGGTACAGCTTGTGGAACTGGTTTTATTTCCCAGCCCTGGGATTGGGATGGCTTCCTTCAGGCTGGTTGGGAGGCAGTGACTGTGTGATGCCTCCCTCAGTGACATCTTGGGGCGTCATCTCTGGGCCTTGGGGACCCAGGAGGACAATCCCAGAACCAGCAGTATCCCAGTGCTGAAACACCTCCAGGAATGTCTGGCACGTTCCTGAGCCATGGGAAATGTGCCCCTTTGGGCTCCCAGTGTCAAGGGGAGTCCTTAAGTTTGGAAGTCCCACCCTGAAGAGCTCCTTCCCAGCTGGCAGAGCTGTGCAGCCCAGGCTCCTGAATCCCCTGTGCTGGGAAGTCAGCTTGGAACCTCTTCCCTGGAGCCTTCAGAAGATTCTGGACTTGGGCATGCTGGAACCTCCCAGGAACACCTGTGGGTGGCAGAGTCCCTTCCCAGGGAAAGGGATTGATAGGAATGTGCTGTGCCTGTGCCTGTTTGAAATCCATTTGTTTTGGAACACTGCATCCAGGAGCTGCCAGAGCCGTGCAGGACTGGCAGGAGGCGTTTGAAAGCACCAAATCCCACGCCTGAGAAGTAATTAGGAGGAACCTGAGAGCAGTGGTGATAGAATAAGCTGTGAACTTAATCTAAGTGGCAAACCTTTACTACTGCTTAAAATGACTTCATGGCTTTTTGTTCTGCTCCTTGTTACGTGGAATTTGAGCTTTTTTAAGGAACCTTAGTCACAGAGCAGACAAGATGCCTTTGTTTCCTTTCAGCTGGGCTTGGCAGCTGACTTGGTGTGGGAGGAAGAGGTCAGGCAGTGAAAGAGATGGGAGAGGTGTGGAGGTGGCTGCAAATTGTGCTGCTGGAATTTGGGGCTGGAGAGGAAGCCCTGCTCAGTGTGAACAGTGGCATTACGATGGCTAATTTTGGCTTTGCATAAACCGGCCATGACCCTACAGCAGTCGTGGTGACAGCAGCCACTCCTCCTAGATTGTCCTGATTGAGTAGGTTTGCAAAGGAGAAGAGGCAAGTGTTAAAACAAAGGGATTTGGCAGCAGAGTGGTTGTATCCTGGAGCTGGTTTTGTGCAAGTTCAACAGTCCTTGGAGGAAAGTGCCATTCAAAATGTGTCTGCTCCATGTCCTGTGTCACCTGGTGGGAAAGGCCATGTCACTGCCATGGGAAGAGCAGGAGGGAGACAGTGAAACTGAGTTTTGCCTTGTTCTGTGGTGTGAGAGAAGCTGGATCTGCTGAGTGATTCACACATAGCACACGATGGTCCCTCTGGGCCTTGTGGGCAACTCTAAATGTGGGTCCAGGGTCTCCAAACATGTGTAGGATCCTAATCCCAAAGATTTGACTCTTTGTAAAATCCAGTCACCATTTAGATGGGTTTGAGTCCTTGGTGTGTGTATGTGGGTCCCTTTTGGCTGGGCTGGGGGTGCAGGCAGCTTCTGCCACTGGATGTTTTGGCTCATGGAGCTTTGATGCAGGCCTGGGCCCTCATTTCACACAGGCTGTGTGCCAGGGGTTGTGTAATATTAATGCCACAGCAAAGTTTTGAATTCTGTGACACTTTTCTCTTCAAAGACCAGCATGTCACCCTTAAGAAGCTGCCACACACAGTTTGTGTCCTGTTTGTCTCCTCAGCCATGTCCCACTGTGTGTTTCAGGTGCTGCAGGCCGGAGGACAGGTGGGAATTGGCACCAATGCAGCCGTGCCAGGAGAACTGGGCTATCCAGCAGCAGCCTTGCTGGGCTGCCCCACACCAGCTGCCTCGGCCACAGGAGGTTTGGGCTCTCAGCAGGAGCCCCCTCTCCCTTCCCCATCCCCTGATGGGCTCAATCCCGAGAGCGGCAGTGCTGCTGGAGGGAGTGAGGAGGGAGCAGCAGGACACGGGGACCTGGGTGCCAGTGAGGAAGGCTCTGAGCAGCTCACCTCAGCCTCTGGTGCCAAAGCAGCCCCCCTGAGGCCAGGAAGTGTTCCAGGTATGGCAGTGGTGTGTGTCCCTGTCTGCCTCCACCCCAGCCAGAGCCTGCCCACAGCTGCTGCTCTTCCTGCTCCTCTGGCACTGGGCTTGGAGCGTGGTGGCTCTTGCTCCTTCTTTCTCTCTTTGTTCCTTTCTTCCTTTTGACTCCATTTCCTCCCAGGCTGCTCAGCGGGACAGGGAAGGATTTGCTGGGGGCTGATCCTGGTCAGGGGCATGTGAGGAAAGATTTCCTCACTGCTGTGCCCACAGAGGCCCTGGCATAATCTAGCCTCATGTGAAGAGGACCAGAGGAGTCACTTCTGGGTCAGGCTGATTGTGTTCTCCCTCAGAGCTGGTGCATGATGGCTGATAGATTCCCCCAGAGCTGATTTGGTCACCTAGCTGGTCTCTGTGCCGAGGGGGTTTCTGAGAAGTGCCAGGTTTGCTCCCAAACCCCAAAGGCTGCAGCCTCTCTGGACTCCCCCTTGTGAGAGGAGCGTGGAAGGACAGGGGCTGAGGGCAGTGAAGCCCACAGACAGGAGGAGCAGAGGGATGGATGGATGGATGGATGGATGGATGGATGGATGGATGGATGGATGGATGGATGGATGGATGGATGGATGGATGGATGGATGGATGGATGGATGGATGGATGGATGGATGGATGGATGGATGGATGGATGGATGGATACTCTCACACATGGTGAACAATGTGGGTAAGCTTAGTTTCAGTCCCTACACTGTGAGCTATTCAGTGGTCCTGCTGATGTTTTGAGAAGAATAATTACAGTCTTTATATCTTTGATTTATTATTTTTTATTGTTTTTACAGGGGCAAAGCCTAGCCTGAGTAGCTGGTGGGCTCCCAGGGAGGGGAGCAGTGCCAAGCTCCCAGTCCCTGCCGATGCTGAGGAGGAGGCGAGGCCAAGCATTCCCAGCCTGCAGCAGGAGCAGAGCAGGGATACCCACGCTCCAGAGTGCTCCCTGCTGCCCCCACTGAACCCTCCTGTGGCCCAGGAGGAGCCCTTGGACAGCTCAGCGCCACACAGGTACCACCTCCCTGTTTCCTGGATCAGCTGGGCTGGTCAGGGCACCAAAGCTCACACCACATTCTCCCCTGTCCTGTAGTACCTTGTACCTGTGCTGGGCATTCAGGGGCTTCGGGCACCTCGCTGGGGTCAGAGGTGGCAGGTGGATTTGCTACTGCAAGGATTTGTTACTAAAATGCAGATGATGTTCTTTAAATGTTCAGAAGTCTTATTCCAGTCACTCTGCTTGGTAAAACTTCCACTGGTTGAACATTTTGTTTGGAAATAGAGAAAGAGAGGACGAGGACACTGCGCTGCAGACACACGGCCTGTCCTCTGCTGCAGGATTTTGTGGCCAACAAATGCAGCGCCAGAGCATCGAGCTAAATCCATCCTGGTAGGATTTTCAGCCCCGCAACGCCCTCATGAGACAGGGAAGTGCATCCCTGTCCTGGTGGGGCAGTGCCCACAGTGAGGTGGTCCCCAGAGCTGGCCCGGGTCACCCGGGAGGGCTGGCCCGGGTCACCCAGGAGGGCTGGCAGGTCCGTAGTGGGACGTCGTGCAAAGGAAACAGCGCTTTACCCCTGGAGAACAGGTGCTCCTGCAGAAGGAGTTCTCTTCTGCCAGTTGGTTGGGGTTTCCCATCTTGGTTATTAAATCTGTTAATTCTGTTCCTGGGTATGTTGTGGTGGTGCTGACGTCAGTGCTGGTTTTGGTGTTGACACCTGAGCAGAAACTGGGGGCCATGGCAGAAACTTCAGTAACTTTATCCTTTCCTATTTGCATCAGGCTGTTGCTCACTATGGAAACATCATCTGATTTACATGTAAAAAGCTTTCCCCCAGTCGTCTCTTTGTATCCCACCTGTTAATCACAGCAGAGCAGGCGAGAGCACCGGGTGCCTGTGTCTGTGAGAGGAGTCAGAGCCGACCCCAGCACCAGCAGTTTAACCTTGTGTTCCCTCCCCTGCAAGGCCTTGCTGTGCAGTGCCTGATGAGACACAGAGCAGCTCTTGAGGCCCGGGGAAATTATACACAACGTTTGAGCGCCTGCATTGTCCCCAGCACACGGCTGGAACCGCAGCACAGAGCTCTCCTCCCGTTGTGCCAAGCTGAATGCCTCTGCTTCTCAAGGCCATGGAAGTGGGATCACCACTGCTGGTGCTGCAGAAAAGATGCAGGTTTTAATTTGCTTCACCTGAAAATGAAAAGGCAGATCCACCAGCAGGAGCCGTTCCCTTGTTGTTCTCACAGCAAGGTGGGCTTTCCAAGGCACCTGGAATGCAGTGTGCACACTTGAGCCTTGCAAAATTAATTGGCCAAAAATCTTGTGGAAAAGCTTGCAAGTGATTAGTGCATAAATTTCAATTATACACGTTACAGAAAGTATGGGAATGCAGCTTCCTCTGCTCTGTCACACCAGGGATTCACAACATGTGATGTTCTTCCAGTCCTCATGGTTTTCTCTTGCGAAATTCCTGTGCTGGCTGAAGAAACGTGCCGAAATTCGCCAAATTATGCGTATTTGTTACCTTAAGTTGAAATACCTGTAACTTGGACTCTCCCACTGCAGCAGTGTCACTGTGGCATCAGAAGGAAGGAATTGTTCATGCACTTCTGGTGAATTATCTGAAATGAGTACAAGGGATGGCGTTGAAAGGTGCAGAGACCATGGCTGACTCCAGAGGCAAAACCAGTCCTTGTTGTGTGCCAGGAAGCCACACATTTTTATCTTGAGAGCAAATGCCTCTCCTGTCTTACTGCAGAGATGCCAGCCTCTGTTTTTTAATGAGTTTTTGGTTTTTTCCCTGCAGTAAAGTGTTTGCAGCCAAGGAAGGGAGATGTTGTTGGGAAAGGTGATTGAGCAGGTTTCCATCTCGTTGCAGGTCACAGTAGGGTGCTGCAGCTTTGTTGCCTCAGTTATCAGATCTGGTGATTGTTGGACAGTGTTCCAAAGGATCAGAGGCTGCTTTCCTGCCTTCTCACACCCAGCTCCACGGGAAGAGCCTGGGATGGGTTTCCTATCAGCAGCCCCCTGGCACCACGGGGGCTCATGAAGGCTCTTGATGTCCCCTCCCATGGAGCTGCTGATCCAAGGGGAAAGGCTCCCTGTCCTCTTACCATTCCCTGCAGCACCCAGCCCTTTCTTTGAGGGCTTAAACCCGGGGGGTGGGAGGCGGGGGGAGAGGGTCTCTGAGAATTAGTGTGGAGAAAGATGATGACTATTTTAAGGCCTGAGCTGAGGGGGTGGAAAAAGGCAGAGCTAATGCCTGTGCTGCTTCAGCTGCATTGAGGAGGACTTAGCACAGATGGATTGTGCATTACAAAATGTAACACATAATTCAAGCTGTCAGCTTAATCAGACTGTTTCCAGGAAGCAACCTGTAAAAGAGAAGGACCTCTTGTTTGCTGACCTCTGATCCGTAGCCTGCTGCAGATTGTCATACATTTTGTTTTTCTTTATGTTGGTGTCCCTTCCTTCCCCTTCCCTTTTTATTATTGTATCCCTCTCGAGTGGCACCCTGGAAGGACCACCCAGCGGGAGGAAAACAATGGGAAACGAGCCGGCCGCTGGAATACAGGGTTTGTAAGGCTGGGGGAAAAGAGAAAGCACTGTTTAACTGCCTATGTGATCTCCCGGGCATTGTTTTGCTTATTAAATGTCTAGGAAACTCGACTAAAGACACAGCAGCCCCCACTTAATTGTTCACTGTTGCCCAACACTCGGAGGGAAAACACAGCTTTGGGCACAGCTCAGCACGAGTGTGCAAATGCCGCAAGTTTTTGTGCACAGAGCTTCTCCCTGGAGGCAGAGTAAGCCAGGGTTAACCGTGGAAACATGTCAGCTCCTGCATGTGGGGGAAAGAAAGAAAGAAAACTCTCTTTTGCCCCAGCTGCGGTGTTCATTGCTGGCGAGACCTGGGCTGGGAGCCCCACAAAGAGGCAGCCGGGGACCTGAATAGCCATTTACACCTCTGTCCCGGGATTAGCCCGCGGCATTGTTTCAGTGGTTAAGTCCTCATTTGCATCATTATAGAGGTGCAGCTTCATCAAAACCCCTCTGAGGTTCCAGGGCTGTCCCCATACCTGTAGGTGGTCACCAGATTTGTTTCGCTTGTGGAGGTGAAGGAATTAAAGTGCTCGGCACGGGGGTAATTTCCGTGCAGCGGCTCAGCCCGGGCTGATTTTTGGATGGTTTGTTTGCTCATGTGCTTCTCCCACCCCTACCCCTTCCTGCAGAGCTCGGGAACGTGGTTCTTGCTGTTGGAAAGCTCAAACGAAGCTGTTTATTTTCCCAAGGGATGCAATGGGAATGCACTGACGAGTGCTGTCACACGTCGTCGGTCACTCCCACCCTGTCTGTCCATCCGCAGGTCCGGTGGGATGCAGGCTGAGCTCCAGGAGCTCTGCCAGGCGCTGCAGCTCCTGAAGGGGCTGGTGGAGAGGACGAGCCCCCGGCACCGGGCGCTGTACCAGGGCCAGCCCTCAGGGACAGCAGAGCTGCCCAGGTGAGTGAGTGCAGCCCGGGTTACAAACGGCCCGTGCCAGAAAAACACAGCAAATGCAGCAAGAGAGCAAAGGGAATCTCCGGAACTGAGTGTTGCCAAAACCAATGGCAGAGAGCCCTTGCTGTCCCTCCTCAGTCTCTGGGCCCCCAAGTGCAGAAGTGGGAATTGTTGGTGACTTTATTGACAACGATGCACAGCCTCCACAGACTGAGACTCTTGTAGGCAGCTGATGATTGGAGGATTCCTCGGGAATTAGGGAAGAGGAGCCCCAAACAGGCCTGCCCCCAGCTTGCCACTGGAGGGGATGTGCTCAGCTTCCCTCTCCCTGGGTGGCTGCACCTGGTACATTCCAAGTGCTGAGTGTGACCTCCCTGTCCTGTCCCACGTGTGTCACAGAGCACCACGGATGTTTGTTTGTCCCTCTCGGTGTCCCCTGGCTGTCCTGTTTCCAGGCTGTGCTCACGGGGCTCGTCCCCCCTGCTTTGTGTTGCAGTGCTTGTGCCGGGGCCAGGGGGCTGGCTCAGGGTGACCTCAAGGCGATGGAAGCCGTGGTGCTACGGCAGCTCCAGGCTGTGTCCCGGAGCGCACGGAGCAGGAACCTCCCGCTGGAGAACACCGATGAGGCCATGGGCAGAGCAGGGCATGAGGAGCACGCCAGGTATGGGGGACACAGAACCCACCAGGGGTGAGGAACGTCTTTGTCCCTGCCCTGGATCCGTGCTGCCCCTCTGACACCGAGGCAGCCAGGCCAGCACTGGCAAACAGAGCTGTTGGGGCACGGAGCCTTGTGGAGCCCGCAATGGGAGCATTCAGGAGTTCATTTATTTCCCTCCCATTCCCCAGTGGTGGCTCCTGCTCCACAGGGCAGCCTCAAGGTCCCCCCAGCTCATCCAGTCCACAGTGTCTCCCACTCTCTGGCAAGCAGGGAGTTGCAGGAACTCCAGACACCTCTCAGCCAGCCATTCCCAGGATCTGAAAGTAAGGCTGACAAATGTAATTCTGAGAAGGAAATTATTCTGTTTGAGACAGAAGATGCACATGGCCTTTGAGAACAACAAAGTGCAGTTATTCAAAATGGGGTTTTTTTTCCTGTGCATATGCCACAAGGACAAGTGAGAATTACTTTTTTTTTTTTTTCAGGTCTCTTTAACCCAGGAATGAAAACAATTTCCATTCTATCTTGGTTAGCTTCTGTCTAGACCTCCCTCCCTGTCGCAGGCTCCGCAGTGCTCAAGTGCTGGCAGGATCGGGGCACTTGTGAGCGCTGCAGAAGGGTCTCTCTGCAGTACCTGCCTCTCTTGCAAGGCTGATACGCCTGCGGGCACCAACAGCTCCTTGTGTCTCCTGAATGGTTTCTTAGGGATAAACACTCCTGGAGTTAATTGGAATTCACTCCTCTGAAACTTCACTGGAGCAGCAAGAAAAAAAAAAACCAGCTTTGGCAAACAAAAGGATTGCAGGATTGAGATTTTCTACATTAAAAGACGCCTTAGTTGCTTTTTTCCTTTTCCTTATTTATTCTTTCTGAGCAAAAGACAAGCATGGAGCAGTGGGTGCCGGCCTGTGCCCCAGGGAGTAAGCAAGGTGCTAAGACCAGGGTTGTGTCTTTGGATCCTGAGCCTCAGGACCGGGCAGGCATGATGATGATGATGGTCACCCCTGCCTATCTTGCAGAACTCGCAAGCGGCTTCCTACATTTTCCACTTTGAACATTTTAAAAAGAAAAATGGGAATTAAGGACCAGATGGGTGGTGGCTTTTCCCAGCACATGTAGGTGAGGTCTCACTGAGGGTGCCGGTTTGTTCCTCAGGGACGCGGATGCGCTGAGGACTCTCCTGAGCCGCCATGGCTTGTTCCTGAAGCAGCACCGGGTTCAGCTCCCAGAGCAGGTGGCAGAGATGTTTGAGCAGCTGCTGGCTCCAGGAGAGGAGGAGCAGGAGCACCAGGTGGGCACTGACACCTTGGGTAAATCAGGGGCACTGGAGGCTCTGCACTGCTGTGGCTGTGCCCTGGTGGGGTGTGGTGGTCAGGGCAAGGACGGGCAGGCTGTGGTTAACCAGCCCTGGGGTCTCAGGGAAATATATCCAGTGCTTCATCCCACAGGAAAAGGGACTTTTTAAGGTTCCCACCTTTATGCCAGTCAGGGATTGGAACAAGCTCAACCCTTTGCTCTAGTGCAAACCATCATGAGGCTTCTATCTTCATCTTTCTCTGTGACTTTTTATCATGAATGATGTATTTTGACTTTTTTAAAGCGGAGTGAGGTTTGGTGCTGAACACACATTTTATAAATGGTAGCACACTCGTGGTTTTTCTAAGTTAATGCAAACGTTTATAGCCAATTATTTAAATAAATCTATAGAACTGGTATTCCATAGGCTGTGAGTGCCTCAGCCCCTTACTGTGCTGTTAATCAATTGATTTACTAAACAGTGAAAGAGTTAGGGCAGAACACAGAGTAGATTTTACAGACTCAAGTCCATATTTCTGTCCCAAAACCCGCCCCAGAGGAACACCCTAGATGTCAGGTAGTGGAACATCTAACAGAAACACCCTGAAAGCAGATTACCCCGAGAGTGTAGATTAGCCTGAGTGCGCGTGGGAAAACACTCCAGGGGGAGGATAATGGAGCTGTGGCTGTTTCTGTTTTGAATGCTCAGATTGTGCTGAGAGAGGCCCTTGCAGGAGAGTGTGGGGATGAGCCACCTGTGCAGAGTGATGAATCCTCTCTCGGCCTGCCATCGATCCCGACCAACGGCGGGGAAGGAAAGCAGAGGGAACTGGCACGGCAAGAAGCAGGTAAGGGGTGTTCCAGCTCTGGCTGCCACTCCAGGTTCCTGCTCTGGACATAGGGGAGCTCTGTCCAAACCCCCAGGGGACTGTGACATAGCCACTGGTAGATCAATGTACATTTGTGATGGATTTGGGGGATTTTCCTCAATATCTCGGTATCGTTGTGATTCTGGCTTCCCAAACTAAGTGATGCCTGTGGTGGTGGGTTTTTTTGCAGGAGAGGAAAGGCCAGACCCTGTGGCCAGTGTAAAGTGGGTCAGTGAGTTTTGTGTGCATGTTTACAAAGCATCTCCCATTTAGGAACTGGGGGATGTATTTGCTGCCTCTTGTGACAAAGCCAGACCACAGAAGGAAATGCCAAAATGAAAGGGTTCATGTGGGGCCATTTCCCAGCTCAGGACGTGCTGGTGTCAGGAAGAGCCCCGTTCGTTCCTTCACACAAGGAAGGAATACATTATTCCAGTGACGGCAGCTTGCTTGCTCTGCTCCTGGAGCACCCCTTCCATTGGAGTCTGGCAGCAGCAGGCAATTAGGCCACTGTGCTCTTTGCACAGCAAATGCAAACAGGCTGCTCCAGGCTCCGAAATCCACACCACTCTTATGTGCAGAGGCGACCAGACTTTGATTTAAGCTAATTTCCTGCAGTGGGTCTGGCACACACCACCACCACCAGGCATTGCTGCAGGTTGTTTGTTTCCCAAATCCACGAGGTCTTCAATTCCTCAGGACATTTGGTTGGCTTGTCCTTCTGTGAGGAAGCTACAGAGAGGCAGGGTAGCAAGTTCCTAGTGGGCACTGCTTTTATGAGCAGTAATGGATAGTTTAGATCAATAAACAAGAGATAACAAAAGTGGGAAATTAAAGGGAGTAGGGCTTAAAAGCAAGCAAACGGGTCTGATGGCTGCCGCTTTGAAATGGTTTCATTACGGTGTGTTCACATCCAGAAGTCACAGGCTGGAGTGAAGATGAGAGCAGGCAAGAAAGTGTGGTGGGAAAGATTCCCATTACAGGTGGAAGGGGTGGCTGCATATTAACCTCAGGCCCAGCATTCGACTGGGTTATACAATCACACCCCGGTGGCTCCGTGCCGCGGGCGACTTCACAGGGAGCAAACCCAGCTGCTCGCCCTGAGCGCAGATTAAATGTCACATCGCAGGGCCCACGTTGGCAGAAACAAAGGTGGGGGGCACGGTGCCTCTTTAATTCCTTGTAATCATGTTCCATGTTTCACCGTGTGAATATCCTCTCCGCAAGCCTGTCAGGCCCGCCGTCCGTGTTACAGGGGTCAGTCTCTGTGGTGGAGATCCAGTAATTATATGGCAACTCCAGAGGCTGCTGGTTTGATTCTTTCCGTGAGTAATTGACTGGGGATCATTAGAATAAGCGTGGGGCAGATCCCTGCCAGGCAGGAACCGTGCCTGTGCCAGCCAGGAGCCTCCTCCTCTCTGCCTCCTGTACCAAAGCTGCCTGATAACAGTGGCTCCCTCCAGCCAGTGCCATCACTGAGACTTCCTGGCCTCTCCTGGCTCTCTCACGGAGCAGACATGCAGCTCCTAATGCTTCCTGTGTGCAAAAATGCCAAGAAGCTCCTCAGCCAAACCCAGTAACTCAGTTCCAGTCCATCCCTTGCTAGGGAGCTGTCTCTGCTGTTCCTCTGTCTCCGGGAGTGAGGCTTCTCACACCTCACTTGAAAGCCAAGCTGCTCCTTTCAGACATGATTCATCTTCAGCCCGTGATCTTCTGCGGGCTTCTTATTCCCCTCCCCTCCTCTCCCTGCCAGGCAGCTGCTCATTCCCTTTTATCATCACCATTTGCTGTGGCCCTGGGGCTCTGGAGTCATTATGGACCTAAAATAGAAGCCACATCTCTTGTGTGTTGGCTTTTGGGCTCAAACAACTTGTTTTGAGGGGTTTAGATGAACTGATATTTGACAGCCATCCATACATTATTGTTTTGCTGTACAACTTTTTCTGAACTTAGGGGATACAAATTTGGGTTGATTTTTTTAAAATTTCAGTATTTGCTGCATTTTTTAAGTGTTGGTTTGAAACACCAGAAGCCTTTTGGGGCTTTGGGATTTGATAGACTTCACTGTGAGAGCTGTGTGGATGCACTTCCAAGCAGCGTTTAGGATGGCACTTTGTGAACATTTCTGGAGTTTTGGTTCATTTTTCTTTTACTTCTGTTGCATAAAAAGATAACAAAAATATTAATTTACTTGAATATCTGTAAATATTCCAGAAGTATTTGTGTTGGTTCTTTAATGCCCTGTCCAGAGCTCATGGGAGGCCACCTGTGGACAATGGGCTTTAAAGGGATTGTACCTGGTCCACAGCTGGCCCAGAGAGGAGCTGGCTGATAACAGCAGGCTCCTGTGGTACCAGGTTATGTGAGGATACAGGGGGAGAGTGGGGCTCATTCTCAGCTCCTCCACAGATGCTTTGTTTTTTGTGGGGAAGACGCAAAAGAAATTGTTCAGCTCTTCTACTGTTCCTGAGGTAGGTGAATAATGCGAGATTAAGAAGGATAAAACCCATTATTTCTTGTTTTGCTGGATGACTGTTCAAGAGTCTCATTTATGAGTAGGAAATTGCTGATTTTATTGAAGGGGCAGGTTTGTTAAATCTTTAACAAAACCAGATTCTCTCTCTTCCCTTCACTTGTCTTTGATTTGAGCAGGCGTTAAGGCTGTAGAGGATTTGAATAAAAATGGTGTCACTGCTCCACTCCTTGGGCTCTGCTTTATAACAGCTGGAACGACACCCCCAGCTGCTCTCCAGGTCTAAAATCTCCTGTAGGAATAAGGAGGAAAAGCCCTATTACAAAGAAAAAACCAGCTATTTTTAATATATTATATGGGAACATGAGGGAGCACAAGCTGTATTCTGCCTTCCTTTTCAGGCCACCTTTAATGAGCCAACAATTGTGTGACCATTTTTCCCACACCCATGTGTCCTTCCTGGTTGGGTCCTACTTTGAGGATTCCAAGGTGCTGCTTGGAGTGCACCAATTAAAGCATTTAATAAGTCTCACTCAACCTTTTGCTCTGTTTGATATCATTTGATACGTTTGGGATGGAGGAAGTTCCCTCGGGCCAGCGCCAGGTTGGACACTGCCCTTAGGTCAGTGTGGATGATGCCATCCAGCAGCTCATGTTGGACACTTAAGTTCCTAAAGGACCTGTGAGTCTTTGTGAAATTGTCAATTCTGGGTGGAAATTCTTCATCCATCTCTAAGCAGAGGCAGCAGCAGCTTGAGTGCTGGTTTTGGGGGAGCGGCAATGCCATGAGCTATGATACATCATGGGAAAGGGGATATTTTTTTTTTTAACCCCCTTTATCTTTTTTCCCCTCTCATTCTTGATTTCTCTTTCCTCTTGGGCAAACTCTGGCACCTCTTTGCTGGAAATACCTGAGACCGAGCAGGACTTTTACCACTGCAATCCAAGTGCAGAAGGGACTGGGAATGTGCACAGCCAGTTAGGAAGTGGAGAATCCAATGTGGACAGAAATACTGAATTATCCTGGTCAGGGACATTGGTGACAGCAGGGCTTGGTTGTAGTTTCAGTGCTGTAGATAAAAACATATATAGAAAATATATGTATGCAAAGCAGCCTTTTAAAGTGGGATTTGTGCTTGAGCATCGTGTGCTTTGGAAACGAATACAAAGATGAGCGATTGTCTGACTCCTGTGAATGAATCCATTTGCCTCTTCTTTTTTTTTCTAAATCAATCTTTACAGAATGGAAATGAGATCCACAGAGCAGAGGGAAAGGGAAGAAAGGAAAGTGGGGATAACAGGTTTTGAAATAGTTGTGTGTTTGGCTGTTTAAGTCACAAAAATCTCAAGATATGTGTTTAATTTGATTTTTATAGGATTTATTTATTTTTGTCTAATTCAAGAGAATGGTTGAAAACACAGAGGTATCAAATGGCATTGACAGAACTGTAACATTCCAAAATAATCTACATTAAAGGGGAAGGAGAACAAAAATAACCTTTCTGCTTAATGTAAATGGGAACTTGGAAGGTTCATAGTCCCTGTTTTTCCTGCACAGGTGGGGATCACAGCCACGACAGTCCCGAAGGAAGTGACAGTTTGGAAACACATTCAGAAAGCAGCTCCTTGTTGGATGGAAGCACTCCTCCCTTCTCCAGGTAAGGCTGTAACACTGGAAATGGTTCCATGAGAGAGAAACCCCGACAGAAAAGGGCTGAAGCTCCCCTGATTTATTTTTGTACTTGGACCAGGGTTAAGGTTGCTGTTTCTGTAATCTAACACTGCAGGTTTGGAACACCTCAGGATATGAGCTCCTCCTTGCTTTTAATCTTATTGCTGCACGGATTTTTAGGTTGCTGTGGGTGAGGCCAGTTCTGATTCTGCAATTGCTGTTAAAATCATAGAGTTTCTATAATTCAAGCACATTAAATATGAGCTGTAACCGAGCATTGCTGACTGGTGTTCCTGCTTTTGCGTGGGATTAATTCTTACCATCTTAGGTTAAATTGTTTTCTCTTTTCGTATTTTCTGGCACTTTGAGAATGACGAGCCAATTATTATCCTGCCTTGTGCTATGAAATGCAAGAGTGTTCCTGTAGATGAGTTTTTTAAATATTATATTTTAGCCCTTCCCTGAAGCCTGGAACAGCAGGAAGAGCAGGGTAAGGGCCCGAGAACTTACTTACAGGATCACTGCAGCTAAGTAGAATGTGTAATTTAAAATTAACTATTTTTTATTTAAAATTAAAGCTCTTCAAACTAAACACCATTGCTGCTACACTGCCAGCCAGTCGTGCCTGTAGCCACTTCTGCCTCAGTTAGATGCTATACATTTTTTTTACCATTTTTTTTCTTTTTCTCCAATTTTGATTTGTAATAGATTTCAAATAATTCCCTCTGGTCTATAATTCCAGGCCTCTCAGTGCTCAGCAGCAGCACACTTTGTGCAGGGACGCGCGATGATGCTGCTTTACAAAACCATGGTAATAAAGCTGTAAGTCAGTGTTAGAGTTAGTTTCTGTAAATGTTTCTGTGAGTTTCTCAAAGCCACGGCGGGGTTTGGGAGCAGCCCTGGGTGCCTGGAGCGCGGCACAGGGAGGAGGAAGATGCAGAGCTGTTTGCTGTGCCGTGCCGTGCCGTGCTGTGCCGCAGTTCTGCGGCACTGCAGCTCTGCTCCCGGCAGCCACTCCTCGGGCTTTATTGCTTTCACAAGTGGTCTCAAACCCACTACTTGAGAATAAACATCCCTGCGAGCTCGGCCATGGCACTTTATAAATTCTCCTTTGCCGCGTTTTGTCACTGAGCTGATGAGTGACCTCGGCGCGGACCCCGCCGGACCGGAATAAAAACCGTGGCTCCTCTGATGTCCCCCAGACAATAATTATCATGTGCCAGTTAAGCCCAAACTACAGCTGAGGGATTTTACTTTAAAGCGGAGGCTCGGACGCAAAAATGCATTTATAGCTCTTTGTCTGGCACCTCATTATGTGTGGGCCTGATTCATTAAGTAATTGGTTTGCAGTTGTTTACATGAGTATTAAGGCTTTCTATTCAGCAGCCTTTGAGATACACATTGTGCAAATGTTGCATGTTATGAATGCGGAATGAGGGGCCGGGGCCCGGCCCTATTGGCTAAACACTGCGCGCTGTTGAAAAGCAAGAGAAAGAGATTGGGTGCTGTTTTGCATAGCAATGACTTTCTTAATAAGCTTTACAGATTGATACACACAAGCTATAAAAGATGCAAAGAGATACTCTTAGCACATTTATCCATGCTCGTTTCACTATTATGGGCCTGGAGAAGGGAAGAATTGAGGGCTTTCATACTCGGGTTTTCAGTGCATGTCTTCAGTGCATGAGACTTAATAGAATCCGATGTTTATTGTATTATAAATCATGGGGAAGTAGGCAGATCTGCAACAGTTTATTATTAAAGATTCTTTCAATGTAAATCTTTTTCTGCCATTGTATTTCCTACAGCAAAATCATTTTGTGGTTGAGTGGGGATGAAAGGCATAATGTACGACGGAGTGAGTCTTAATAGGAAGCTGCTCTCCGAGTAAAGACCACTTGTTCCCTTTTGTTCAGCGGTGCATGCCAGAGCTTCCTCTTCTCCCACAAATGCTGCCTGCTCTACCTCCAGCAAGAAAACCGCTTTTCCCTGGCTCCTTTACTTTCCTCGGGGAATATTTCTATGCACGGAGATGCACCTCTGGGTGGGGTGTCAGGGTGCTGCAGCAGGCGAGAGGGCGTTAAGTGACATGGTCCTGGGGGGAGAAGGTATCAGAAGTCAGGGCTGAGGATGCCGGCGAGTGCAGGCGGGTGGGCAGCTATGTGTGTGGCATTCCGGGGGGCTGTAGCGATGGATGCAGCCAGTGGAGGTCACTCGCTTTCTGGGAATTCCCCATTTCGGATGCAGGCGTTTTATTTTTCTTTGACTTGTTTGCGCTGTCTCGTTTCCAAATAATCTGGAGATTAAAGGTGCGTTATCAGCTGAGAACCAAAGCCCGCTTTGGATTTGTCAGGACACCAACACAGCATAAAGTCTTTTAAACTTTAATTAATCTGCTAGAAGGACTCTGGGGGGGGTCTCTGAAGGCTGGTTTTCAGCCCTGTTGCCCAACACAGCTGTAGTGACATGCAAATAGAAGTTGGCAGAGTCGAATTCATCTCTTAATCGTTCCTGGGCCCGTTGGCTTTGGCCATCGGGGGGCACTCGGGCTCTGTGCATTCCCCACTTCCCCCTTCCCGAGCCAGTCCTGACACTGAAAACTCCACTGTGCTCTGAGGAGACATCCCAGAGCTTTGGGGCTGGCAGCAACTCAGGATGTGCACAAATGCATTTCCCTTGGAAACCCAGGAGAAGTGCCATTGTGTCGGTCTGGATTCCTGGGAGGTGCACCCAGAAACAAGGCAGGATCCGATGGTTTTATCCCCCTAGTTGTCCAATGGCTTCTGTAAGAAGCTGACTGAAAATTCCAGCAAGATTCTCTGCTGTTCCAGCTGTTTGTGTGAGCTTTGTTTCCTCTGCCTGCACCCCCAGCTGTTGCAGAAGCAGTGCTGCTGGGCCGGCAGTGCCCTGCCAGGTGTGTGGGGAGAGGCACCAACATCTGCCAGCTGAGCACAGAGGGAACAGTGGATTTTTTGGCACTGCCCCTGCTCTCCTGCACAGCTTCCTTGCAGCGTTGTGATGCATCTTTGTGTCAGTGGGGGTTTTTTCTCCAGCGTGGTGAATCCAAACAGAGACTGGTCTTAGACGCAGCTCGACAGAAATCTTTGTATCCTAAAATAAGGGTCGTCCCACTGACAGTGTAATTACTGAAATTCAGTGTTATTACTCCAGCTCTGGCATGATGAATGGACTTTTGAGTTTATACTGCCTATGTGACACTGTGCAGAATACGTACTGTAGGTACTTGGTTTCCCAGGGTGGGAAAATTCCTCCCTTTTGGGCATTTAGGATTTCCCAAATTTTTTGGGTGTCTTTTTCGCTTGACACTAAAACATAGAGGTTCAACAGGTGCTTTAGCAAGAAGGCCCTCGGACAGGGTTTTCCAGCAAGCCCCCTTGATTACCTTGGCTCGTGTTGTCCTGGAGTTTTCCTTGATGCCTCAGGTTTTAGCTTTTATATTTTTCAGATTCTGTACTGCTTTAGTGTGTAGATCTGAGCTTCATATTAAGGGATAGTAAGCTCTCTTCACAGAGTAGGGAGACAAAACAATTCCTTCTCTAGCTGGGGACTAAGGACAAATGATCCAAATCTCAGTCCCAAGACCACAAACAACAGCGGAATGAAGAGAGAAAAACAAGAAGGATGAGACTTCATAACCTAAAGCTATAATTGGACAATTAATTCCAATATGCAAATGGACCAGAAGTTATGAAAGTGAGGGACCTTGTGACCGGTCGTCCATTTTTGTGACCATTTTGGATTCATCTTGGGTGTAGCCCCGGCTGGGCTCTTGTGCTGCCCAAGGTGTATCCATTGAGGCCTTTTAACAAATCCCTACTTTATTCTTTAACTCCATCTAGCCTTTGTTCTGGGTCAGCTTTCACAAGGCATCATCCTCTTAATATTAATTTTCATTATAGAGGAAAAAATATTTTCTTGGAGCTTTTTCATTCCTTACTGTTGCAGCATCTTCAATACACAAAAAGCCTGTTTCATCAGAGAAATGGAGAGATTAAAAGGCTCTTTGAAGTGAAACTGGTTTGGGTTTTCTCTTTGTCAGAGCCTGGGTTCAGTTTGGAATTATTTTAGGGAAGAAGCAAATGTGTAAATGGATATCGGAGGGTCACGACGGGGGATTAGTGGAGGCGCTGGAACCGGCCTGGCTCCATTTATAGCCCGAAACTGTCTCGGCGGAGGTCTGTGCCCATTGTGTGCTGCGGCTGCCACGGCCAGGGCCGCCGAGCGCGGCTGCTGCGCCACGCCAAGGTGCTGCTGCACCTCCCCGGCTGCACACACCTCACCCCAGAATTTATCCCCTGCTGCATTTCCCAGGTTTGGGCTGGGGGAGCTGCTGTTCGCCCTCTGGCCTTTCTGATGTCCTCGCTCTGTTTTCTGTATCTGTGTGCTGACAGCTCTCGTGCCGAGCCTTTGCTGCCACCTTGTCCCCATCTCCCTTCTCTGGGGATGGCTGGGCTTGGCCTTGGCTCTGGGCTCTTTGGGGAGCAAACCCCACTCCACACCTGGTGGGTGAGCCCTGGAAGATGAACCCCAGGGAACAGATGGTGTTTGGTAGAACACAAACATCTCTCTCCCTGCTCTCCTGCCAGCTTTGATGTTTCTCTTTGTGGGAAGCTGGGGTGGCAGTGAGAAGGTCTCCAGATGTTTCTACAGCCATGGTGGTCCTTTCACCATGGATCCCTCAGCTGGATCTGGAAGACCAAGCCCTGGAGATGTGGGCAGTCCTCCCTGGTGATCCTCAGCACTGGACCTGAAGCACTGACCCACTGGTGTTTGTTGCGGGACAACAACCATGGAGAGAAGGGAGACAGAACCGAGGAACACTCAGTTGTCAAATGGATTTTGTGAGAAACTAACTGAAAATCCCAGGAACCCCACGCTCTCATTCCAGCAGCAGGCTGGGATGTGGCCAAGGGGAAGCGATGGCTGCTGCCCCATATCTTCTCCTCAGCTTCTTGAAATGGTTCCTGTGCCAGCATCCACAGGAGGAACCTGCCAGCTACAGCTCAGCAACAAGTGGTTTCCTGCTCCATACCCCGGGGAAAACAGAGCAGCCTCTTGAGTGCATTTTCATGGGCTGAGCCTGGGATGCATGGAGCACCTCCTGGGAAGTGCTGAGGACCAGGAGATCTGGCAAAGGGAACGGGAGCTCAGGGTGTTCAGCAGGATCAGCACAGAGGCTCCAGCTTCAAATCCTCTCTGGGTATCATGTCAAGTGAAGGCCTTTGAAGGAGAAGTGAGAGTATAAGGCAGTGTGGAGTTTTGTCTGGAATAAAAGAGAAAGCCAGTGGGATGGTGCACTAAAGGAATGTTGGAGAAACATTTGAAGCCCAACAGTTTAAAGTTTTTCACTGAACAAGGTCATTATGAGTTACATCACTGTTAGTACTCTGCCAGAGCTGTCACTTGGTACTGGCACTTCTGCCTTAGTGGAACCTGGGCTGTGTTTAATATTCTGGGAATTTCTGTCCACAAAGCAGGAGCCTTTGGAGAGGAAATGAGATTTAAACAGTGGGAGCTTTCTCTGGGTAAAAAGGAAGAGTGGCTGCACCACTGGTAGCTGCAATGTGTGAAACCTTACATGTGGCTTTCCAGCTGCAATCCCAAATTCTGACTGAATACTGAGGGTAACGCAAGCAAGGAATCATCTTTGCTTTTTTTGTCTCCTTCACAAATGCCTCCACAATAGTGGAATATTTGTAGCTCCCCACTTTAAGCACTTCTGTATTGGCTGCCACATTTTTAAATGAAACACAGCAAATCACAGACATTTCAGAGAGTCCTGTTGTGACTGAGGCCACAGCTTCAAACTGCACCTTGGCATTGACTTATATTTCACTGCTTGGCCCAGTGATGTCCCAGATATCTCCTATTTGATCTTCCTTATTAAAATCAGCTGAAGCTTTATTTTTGGAGTTTCTTGCAGGACTGCTGCTGTAACAGTTAATTCTCCCCCATGTTTGCCCCCGTGCGATTATTCCCCAGCCCCAGCACAATGCACGCGCTGCACACAAAAGATCAAAATGATTCCAGCTTGTTTGAGAGATTCAAAAGGGCCTGTGATGCTCCAGACACAAGAGCAGCCATTTAGCAGAGCAGGCTCGGGCTGCACACACATCAAGGTAGATCAAAGGCAGTGGAGATTGCACATTGCTGTGGGGCTGGGGGACAGTGTTGGGACCTGGAGGAAGTGCAGGGAGCAGCACTGGGGGGAATTTGGTTTTGTTTGGATTTTCTCTTTCCGTACTTTGCGTGCACTGAAAGGCGGCAGCAGCTTGGCAGGGCCCTGCTCCTCTGTATCTTAACTCAGTGCTGGTGTAAATCAGTGCTGTTACCAGGGAACGACTCCAGGAACTGCTGGACCAATGTCCCTCCTGCACGTGAATTTCTCCACCTTTTAGGTGAAGAAGTCCACGATTAAATAGTCACTTGAAAAAAAAATAGTTACAGAAGTTACTGGGTTGTTGTTTTTTCAAACCATTTCACAGTATTTTTTTTTAAAGTCACTTTTTTTTTTATTGGAGACATTGTGCTGATTGTTTGAAATGTTTTACAGGACTGAAGTGCGGAAGGAAACAGTACCTGCCATAAAATCCAAAGGTAAGAGACGAATGTTACAGTACCGAAAATTAGTGTCTTTCTAGTTAAATTTGTACCATAGAAGCCCTCCCAGAACAACGTTATGATCTGTATAAGGTAGAGAGAAGGGGAAACACGGAATTTCCCTGTCTCCTGTGGGAGCCAGCAGGGAGCTGAGGAGACAGATCCAGGGCAGAGAGGTTTGTGGGGGGGGTGGTATGGAACGGATTGGGAACTTCGCAGGGTTTAATCAAACGCCAGTTAACAGCAGGTGGAGGGAACCTGGAGAAGGAGAAACCTGGGCATTCCTTGGTCTTCCCTGTGACCTGGGATGTGGGTGGGTGCATCTGGAAGGTTTTGTGTGTGGCCAGGCTGCTTTTATTCTGAATTGGTGTGTGGACCCTGTGTGTTTTTGCTGCCCACACATTCCAGCTCCCCCTTTAACCCCTGCAAGGCCCTCCAGGGCCTGCAGCTGCCTCTGACGGAGCCTCCTGCCAGCGGGGCAGCACTGGGAGCCAGGATCTCTCTGCCTGAAGCCCTGCTCTGGGTGCCGGCAGTCTGGAATAGCCCGGTTTTAGAGGTGTGGCATTGAACTGAGGTACAGATGCCACCAAGGACAGCTGCTTTGGTGGCACTTGAAAGACTCTGGCGTGCCTGGCCCCTTTCCTGTCTTGGAGCCGTTCAACGTGGCAGCCAGCACAGGGCTGGCTCTGATGTTCCTGCAGCCCAGGGGGCCGGGGATGGAGGATGAAAGATGCAGATGCTGCATTTGTAGATAAGGTGTTCATGGAGCCGGTGCCGTCAGAGGCACCAGAGTGTCTCAAACATGAGCTGCAGTGTCTGTGTGAGTGTGACAGCCTTCCTCCTCCCGCTGTCCCTGGCCAAGCCCTGAGCCTCATTCCGGCTGCCTTTGGACAGCCAGCAGCCTCTGGATTAGGTGGGAACAGAGAGCACGGCTCTGTCAGCCACTGTGGCCCTGACTTCATGTGCCACACTTCCCACTCTGTCCTATCCATGGGTCAGAAGAATTCACATCTCCAGAAATCTCTCAGGCACTCTGAACTGCCGTGGGATTCTGCTGCTGGCAGTGAAAGGGTTTGCTGATTCCCAGAGCCTAAGGTTAAAGCCATGTGCTCCACAGAGATCAGGCCTGCCTGGATCTGCTCTGATCTCCAAGTGGTGATTTTTCATTTGTGATGTTGCTGCCATTTTTGTGCCAACTCTGATGTCATGGCCCGCTGGTGACTTCATCGCAGGGTCAAGTAGTGGGGAGAAAGGGGAAGAGAGTAGACAAAGCTGCAATTCAGGCAGCAGCTGGTCAAGTAAATTGCTTGGAGTGGAAATGTTCTGCCCAGCTACCTTGGGGCACAATGGAGTGGGAGCGCTGAATGAGGCCGCTGTCCAGCACAGCTGCTGCGCTGCTGGACACTGCGCCAGACACACACACCTGGGGCTGCAGCTCCCAACTCCCAGCCCTTGGGAGACCTGCCCCGTGCTCATGGCTGTGACAAGTGGCACAGCCACAGAAAAGGTTTTACACCTCTGCTTTTCTTCTTCTCACCCACAGCGTTCTGGGGCGAATCTGACGACAGCAGCTCCGAGCTCGAGGCTGCTCTGCGCCCACAGACCCACGGCACGGATTCAGACGACTTTGATGACTTCTACAACTGAGATTCTCCCACTGGCTTTTGGGAAGAAGCAAACTGTGTTTTCCTTTACACAGTGAGTGTGCCACAGGCTGAAGCACTGCAGGTCACTTAATTGGCAAAGAAAATTTAAATACCAAATAAACATACTGGGTCCGATATATTCTCTGTGTGCTCTCTCTGACCTGCAGTGTTTTCCTGCTCTGACGGGAACCCTGCCCCGTGACAGTCCCCTCCCGAGGCTTGTGGCATCCCAATACTGTGACTCCAGCGCTAGACAGGGTTTGGGAAGAAGCAGACAAGCATTGTGGGTATGCAGACAGGCGCTGCTGGGGTGGGCTGGCATGTTTGATCTTTATCTTCTTCTGCAGCAGATCAAGAAGAAGAAATGCATAAAATGTCCATTTGTAATTCAGCACGTTTTGGAACAGAGCAGCATTTACATGTGGCAAGCCCCAGTGCTTTCCTGCTTTTCCCTGCTTTGTGAAATCCATGCTGGCGTTGCTGTGTGGACATCACAGCAATTGGATGACTCCAGGAGCTTCATGCATTTTTAATTTTCTTCTTTTCATTCCTTTTATCTAAAATTAAGTTCATTAAACATGAGATTTTCTTTGGGAGGGAGAAACCAGGGGACATGTTAAAGCTGTTCATAAATGATGAGTTCAAAAGCAGAAAGCTGCACCCCAATTAAGCTGTGCTGTGCTGCAGCCCCACATTTCCCAACACGGGCACCAATCTCTGCACCCCATCCCTCAAAACTCAGCTAGAAATGGGAACAACATTAAGTTTAATAAGAGGAATGTGTAGGCTGAGAGCTCAACAGCATAAAATTACTTGGAACTGAGCAGGAGCCTTTGGCACATCTGGCTGCTGTGGGTTGCAGTCTGCCATCAGTGAAGGTGCAGCCTGGAATGTTCTGGGAACTGGGAAATCTGCTGCACCAAGGATGGAGCTGCTGAGTCTGTGACCAGGGCTGACATCCTGGGAGACTGCTGGGCTTGACTAAAGACTGCAGCAACTGACAGAATGAGAGGACACAGTCTTAAGCTGTGCCACGGGAAATATAGGTTGGATATTAGGAAAAGGTTTTTTATGGAAAGAGTGATGAAGTACTGGAATGGTCTGCCTGGGGAGGTGGTGGAGTCACCATCCGTGTTTAAAACAAGACTGCACTCAGTGCCATGGTTGAGGTATTAGGGCATGGGTTGGACTCTGATCTCAAAGGTCCCTTCCAACCTAGTGATTCTGTGATTCTGTGACTAAAGCCAGACTTTAATGAGGGCTTTAATGTC
Source organism: Camarhynchus parvulus (assembly GCF_901933205.1). Classification (NCBI taxonomy): domain Eukaryota; kingdom Metazoa; phylum Chordata; class Aves; order Passeriformes; family Thraupidae; genus Camarhynchus; species Camarhynchus parvulus. The sequence goes on along the minus strand of NC_044573.1, from coordinate 5,035,690 downwards.
TTTTTTTACCACACCAACTCCCCGTGTCCTGTGGGACTGCTGCCTTCTGCCTGTGCTGTAGGGTGGGCATATTGCTCAAGGCCTGGGAGGAGTGTGGAGAGGAGGAGCAGCCCCACTGGAAAAATCCAGCAGCCTGCACTGCCAAGGGACATTGCCTCAGCAGCGCAGTGTCTTTGCAGCTCTGAGCTCCTCCTGAGTGACTCCGGGCTGCTGATGTCAGCCCACTTTGCTGCCTGACACCAGTCTGTGGGGCTCTCCACCGCCACAGTCCGGCTCAGCCCCGACAGCGGCCCGTGACAGGTGACAGATGGCTGCAGAGCCACATGCAGGCAATCTCTGCCTCTTGGTGTTGGAGCGATAGCCGGGCTCTTCCAGAGCGTTATTTGTGATACTCTTATTGTGCACAGACTCATTAGATGCAAAACATCCTGCCAGTCAACTTCCCTGTGCTCCTTCACAGCTGTCACGCCGGCAGCCCGGCCCTGGTGGCAGGTGACGCTGACAGACAGGGGGACTGGAATCAACACACCCCGAGCAGATTCCCATCGGCACGCCACTCATCCGAGGAAAGTGCCCGAGAGGGAAAACCTTCCCTGCTCCTTCCTGCCCAGGGTGTGCCGCTCTGTGCTGTGCTCATGGATGTGCAGGTGGCAGCTGAGACCTGGTCTCACCGCCTGGTGCAGCTCCTCGTGCTCAGACCAACTTTTAAAGGAATTGTCTGCTGCAGTATTAATTTTTCCAGCACTTGTTTACCCAAGCAATTATAAGATAAGACGATTGCCTTTCATTTGCGTCTGCCAGCCTTCTGTTTTCTTCATCATTATCAGAAAAAACAACTGATTGCCCATCAATACAAACAAAATGTTCATGCTAAGCTGCTGTGCTCCCTACAAAATTCCTTGAGGAGAAGCACTGGAAGGAATACAATAGGAAGCTTCAATCAGGGAACATTTTGTAAGGAACAGATAAAGGACAATCTTCAGCTGATACCACAGGTGTGGTGCCACTACAAAGTTGCAGGGGAAATTTATTCAAGTCACAGATTTTATTGAGAGGAACGACAACAGAAAACGGCTTAACAACAGCCAAGTGAGGATAAGAATAATGAGAGACACAATATCGGGTTAATTTATTCTACAGAGAATTAGCCAGGTACCAAGGTTCCCCTCTGCTCCCCAAATCGGCGGCATTGACTCAGCAAGCACTGCTGAGATTTTGTTATTTTTGTTAATGGCTCCCAGGCTGCTGTTCCCTGTCCTCGGCCCTGTGGCTGCCCTGCTAACAGAGCTGATGTGCGGCAACGGGACACGGCGGAGCAAAACCCGCCTCGTGCTAATCCCGTTTAATTCCGGGCTGTTTAATTCCATTTTGGTGCCGTCAAATGGGCACAAATTAACAGTATTTGCTTATGCCACGGGCAGAGCAAGGGGACGGCGGCTCTTTGCCTCGTGTTGGTCTCAGGAATGACGTGGAGCCATTTCCCACTGAGGGAAATGTCCCCTCAGAGGGCACAGAGCAGCCGTGCCCTGAATTGCTCCTGTTGTTGGCAAACGCGGGATGAGTCAAAATTGTCCGAAGTCGGGTTGTTCTTTAATGTAAGATCTTTGTATACTTTCATGCAGACACCTCATTAGTGCATCCCTTCCTCAAGGACACCCTGGAACCACCAAGCCTTAAGGATGTAGTAAATCAAGATGTTGGTGCCTATGTGTGCATTCCTAACTTGGCAAAACACCCAAATTCCATGTATCCTATAACTGAACAGTGTTTGTTGTAACACTGAAACTCCTAGAGGTCAAAAAGAGGTGCAGACCTTTCCCCTGAGCACGTGGAAGAGTTGGCTGGGGTTATGTAACTCATGTGGAAATTACTGATCAATCCTAAAAGAGAGGCTGTGCTGGGGAAGCTGCCAGCTCTGGATTTCTGAGTATAAGTAACAGTGGTTATGCTGGATTTAGGGAATATTGAGCATGCACTTCACACAGTGCTGAAATAAATCATTGATGCCTCTCTTAATTATTGACTTGTTGGGCAACACTGCCGTGTGTGTTCAGCCTAAAGCACCCCATTGTCATCCTGATTTTTAAGATTTTCTAAGCTTTCTGATGTTTACATTTTTATAACAAACTTTCTCACACACTTTCTGTAAATAACATATTGTTTTGCATTCTTTTATGGAGGAGGAAAAATTTGATGAACTGTTGGTTTGTCCGGTGTCATTGGAGAGCTGGCGCTTTCACCCTCCAATCCACTGTCACTTTTGAAAATCTATAAATGTTGGAGTAAAAAAATAAACTTCCCTTTTTTCACCTTGAGAACAGCGGTGTGTACATGTGTGTTATGTGTCCTATAGCGACACCCCACAGCAGCACCCCATGCTTGTTTCTTAACAAGGTGCTACGGGAAGGTGACTCTTCTATTAAACTGCTCATTTATGGCCATTTTTGAAGAGAAATTGTCACACTGCGTGTCTTGGCTGAGCGTGAGGGCAGCACTGGGGCTGTCTCAGGAGTCATGCTTCGCTCTTCCTCCTTGAGACATTACTTTTGTGTCTTGGCTGAGCATGAGGGCAGCACTGGGGCTGTCTCAGGAGTCAGGTTCGCTTTTCCTCCTTGAGACATCACTTTTGTGCCCTCTAGCTTTGTTTTCCCCTCTGAGCGTCCCTTTCGTGCCTCAGGAGCTGCCCAGGCACGTTTCACGGGGCGCTGTCCCCTCACGCTCCCGGCCTCCCCTCAGGCCGCCATTGCGCCGCCCCCAGCCCGCACCCAAGATGGCGGCGGCACCGCCTCGCGCACGCGCGACCCCGCCCCGCCTCCCTCCCTCCGTTCCCGGCGTGCCCCGCGCCGCCCCCCGACCCCGGAAGTGCCGCCGGCGCCGCGGGTCCCGCTCGGCGCTGCCCGTCCCGCTCCCGCCATGGGAGTCCCGGCCTTCTTCCGCTGGCTCAGCCGCAAGTACCCCTCCATCATCGTCAACTGCGTCGAGGAGAAGGTGAGCCGGCCGCCCGGCACGGCGTGGACCCGCTGGTGGCCGTCGCGGGGCTCTGCGGGGCGGGCGCGGGGGGTCGGGGCCGGTGGGGCAGCAGCGGTGCTGAGCCCCCGGTGCTGAACCCCGTGGGCTGCCCCGGGGCCTTTCCAAGGCGGGTCGGTGGATTGGGGCTCTGTTTGGGTTTGGTTCGGGTGTTGTTTAGGATTGGAGGAGGTTTGGGGGTTTTTGAGGGGGTTTTGGAGTTTTTTCCCGGATTTTTGATCCCGGTGGGAGCGGCCGCTGTGCGGGGGGAGTTGTGCCCGCGCCTCGCTCAGTGCCGGGGATGCGTGTGAGCTCCTGGGGGGAATGGGCACGTGGAGGAAGCGGGAATGGGCGCCGGAGCAGGGAATCGAGCTTCTCTTCCGATTTCCCCTTCTCCGGCCGCTAACCTGGAATTCCTTCCCTGGAATTCCAGCCCTTCCCGATGCTCTCGGCTGTGCCCTCGTGCGACTCCGACCCGGAAAAATAGCATTTGAGGCTCTGGTGAGATTTGAGTAGGGAGCAGTGGGAGCGCTCTTTGCTGTTTCTTGAGTGTTTTTCGCACTGCTTGCTTTTCCACAAGTTTTTTTGGGTGGGAATTAGAAGCTGCAGCTTCGGGACTTGCTGGAAACACGAGTGCAGCTTTTTGTCCAAGGCTTACACCAAGCCTGTGCTTGTGCTCTAACCTAGAGCAACCTCAGGGGGTTTTGTCTCATTGCTGGTGATTTCTAGCTCGGGATGAACTCCTGAACTAGAGCTCTAGTTCAGGATAATCTCCTGACCAAACAGGGAGCTGATTATTCCAAAGGCATCCTCTAAAATCTGGCCTTCCATGGCAGCAGCAGGAGGTTTCAGTGAAGGCTCTGACACAGGATTCCACAGCTGCCTTTCCAGGCAGTATTGCAGCTGAAATTATGTTGTTTACATGGGGTTTTTTTGGGCTGGTTCCTTCAGGCACGTCCCAGGGATGTTGTGCCATCCTATGGGACACCGTGGGAGGGGACAGGGAGGATGGAGGGGTCTCCCTTCAGTGGCACCGTGGTGGATTTAATGTGCCCTGAGCGTGGCAAGTTCTCCTCAGGGCTAATTCGAGCCTTTCTGAAGAGGCAAACTCTGGAGTTCTTGCTTCCCAAGCTGCTTTTCCCAATCATTTGTGTTCTGTTTTGTTAGATTGTACTGGCTGCAGTCTGCTGGTTTGGAAAGTTCAGGGCTTGTGCTGGGGCTTCTGCCTCTCTGCTCCTCCTCCCAAGGTGTGCTCACCTTGGGGAAGCACCTGGGAGGGGATAAAGTGTGGGAGCACGGTGGAGGAGATCAGGGAAAAGAGGGTGAAGTGGTGGAATTCCGTGCTGAGGCTGCAGGTGTGCCCTGCCTGCAGCAGGATGTTCAGCTCTGGGCTTTTCCAGGACGGTTTTGTGTTGCAGGTTGAGGCAGTGAAGCACAGGTTTGGTTAAAGTTGTGAGTTGCTGCTGTGGTTTTATTGCAGCTGTGATTTCAGGCCCTCTCAGCGAGGTGGGAAGTTTATTTTACCTGTCGCTGCGAGAAGTGAATTTTTAATGGGGGATAATTAAGATCTAAGAATCTGCCTGGGAATTTTTATGGAAAAAAAAAAAGGGGGGTTGTTTAAGGGCTTAACAGTTTCCCTTAGTGCTGAGCTCCAGCAGCACTGGCTCTGCACCAAACTCCTGGATGTGACCTCTCCTGGGGCTCTGGGAACCCTCAGTTTAGGGGCTGGCCTAGATAACCCTTTAAGATCAAAAAGCAGCCACAATTTAAACAGCAATTACATCTGTAGCGGTTTGGGGCAGTTGTCTCTAAGAGCAGATTTGCCTTTTCCAGCACATTTGTAAATGTTAGATTAATCTCTGTGTAATCAAAGCTGCTCTCACATTTAGGCAAAACAAAGGTTTGCATAGCCCTGGTTTTACTGATTGTGTGTCTCTTTTTTTCAGCCTTCAATAACTGAGCTTGTAGCAGCCAAAGTTATTTATTAAAATAAGTGGAAAGACACAACAAATTCCTTGAGTTGGATTTGCCATAAGTGAGGTGGCAGCTCTTGCTGTCCTCATCCACATTGCTTTATTCCAACTCAAGAGCACGTTGCAATTACAGCCAGGACAGCACGTGGATAAATCATATTCATTAATGTTTTTTTATATTCAAATCTGGTCATAAATCTGAGAGTGGACTAGGACAGCAGGGAGAAGCAGTAGTTTGTCTTCCTGTCGATGAATTTAAGCTTCTCTCACGATGTAATCAGCTCCGTGTGTGTTTTAGGATTGCTGTAAATCTCTCTAATCAGAAATTTTGTATCTCCCGGTAGCTTGTCTCTTTGAAATATTGAAAAGTTGATCCTTGTTCTCTTACCTTGCTAGATTAATCAGATTTAAGAAAAAGAAATAATCTTCTTCTTAAGCTGAGCGGGAAGAATGAGAGGAAGATCTTGAAGATAATAAAAAATCCAGGAGAGAATATTCTTAATCAAATGGATAGGAATTAATAAAGCTGCAGCTAAAGTATCATGTTTGAAGATCTGTTTTCAATGGTTTCAAAAGAGGCTGTAGATGAGAAGTGAACAGTTTAGTTATATCACAAGAGATATCGCTGCCACACACTTCAGCCTTCCTTGCACACGGCTGCTGCGTGAGAACCCCAGTGGGCTTGTGAAGGGGGGCTCCTTTTCTGCCTCTCAGGGCTGGGATTCCTTCTGAATCCATTTAGCTCCAGAGAGAGGGCGGCTGGGGATCAAGGAGAATCCAGGGGGGTAGCCCAGAGGAAGGTACAATGTTTGCACTTAGTTTCTGCTAACGCCGCCTTCATTTGAGTGTGTGCGTCTGGAGAGCTCAGGGAAGGAGGCAAACAGTGGTGCTTGGGGGTGGCATCTCTCAGGATAACTGTGCCAAATGTAAATACTACATCAAGACTTGAGAGGGTTTCATTTGGGGGGTAAGAAGTCAGCCAGTCCTGCTGCTGCTTTAAGGAGGGAAATTGTCCAAAGTTGACGGCGTAATCTGTAAGTTTTGGGTTTGTTTTCTCTCCGAGTCTCCATCAGAGATATGAGGAACTCGCTCAGGGAGTAGCAGTCTGCAGGCAGAAGTTTGGGAAGGGCTTGGTGTTGGCTCAGCAGCAGCTGCTGAGCTCCATGTGATGGGAGACCCAGCAGTATCCTGGTTTTCCCCATCCCAGGCACTCCTGTGAGTGTAGCTTTCACCTCAGAACATGCCATTCATTTTGTTTATTTTTAAACTTGGCTTTATGCCCAGCTGTTCAAGAGCACACTTTGTTTCACCTTTGGGTGTGTTGTAACCCATTCCAGCCAGAATTCCTCTGAAAATCATCAGGCTTTTCCTTGCTCAGTTCCTGTCTCTTCCACGCTCTTGAGGTTTAATCCATGTGTGTTATGCCTGTGGCTGGTGGAAGGGAGGATCAGTGTTGCTAATTGCCCTTTCACCAAACTAACCACAAAACCAAACCACAAGCCCAACTACAACAAAGGCCCAAACAAAACAAACCTGAAATTATGGTGAGGAAACAAAAGTGACCGTGGTTGTTGAGGATGTTGAAGAATCCACTGCTGGAGCTGTCCAGGCACACAGGTGGCTTTAGGTGGTTTAGGATGAAGAAATGATGAGAGATATAGGAACTTCTTGTCAGGAGAAAAAAACAGCTCTTCCATAAGCTATCACTGTGTTTTCTGGTTAAAAGCAGCTGTAGAAAGAAATGCTGTTTAATAGTGAAAAGTGCAGTTGCAGGTAGTGTGGGTACTTACTACTGGCCCTGGATTTTAATAGTAATAATTACTTATTACTTAGTGTGGGTACTCTTTTTCTTCTGCTGCCATTAAAACCAAAACAGACTTTGATCAGTTCTGTGCGTTAATAGCTGCAATCCTTGTCCCCACTGCATCCCCAGGCCAAAGAGTGCAATGGTGTCAAGGTCCCCATTGACACAAGCAAGCCCAACCCCAACGAGGTGGAGTTCGACAACCTCTACCTGGACATGAACGGCATCATTCACCCCTGCACACACCCAGAGGACAAGTAAGGCTCTTTGTTTGGCTCTTTGCAGGTTCCATATCTCTCTCCTTACTGACAGCATTTCAGGGGTTAAATTGAATGCTCTGTGTTTTAGGCCAGCGCCCAAAAATGAAGATGAAATGATGGTGGCGATTTTTGAGTATATCGACAGGATCTTCAACATTGTGAGACCAAGGAGACTCCTTTACATGGCCATAGATGGAGTGGTGAGTATTGACACATTGGGTTTCCAGCTGGAAAATCCTCATCTCCCCTCAATAGACAGAATCATGGAATGATTTGTTGAGGACGGGACTCTAAAGATCTCCTGCTTCCCCATGGTCAGGGACATCTTCACTGACACAGGTTGCTCCATTCAACCTGGCCACCATTAGGTCTGATGAGAGATCAACTCTTTGTAATAACTTGTGACCCAAAGCAGCTCTCAGGAGCTGAGAGAGAGAGAGAGAGAGAGTGTCTAGATGCAAAAAGTGACCCAAGCTCTCCTGTACCTTTTTTTAGGCCCCACGTGCCAAAATGAATCAACAGCGATCCAGGAGATTCAGAGCCTCAAAGGAGGGCATGGAAGCTGCTGAGGAGAAGCAAAAAATCCGACAAGAAATTCTGGCCAAAGGTAGGGCAGTGGCCTTATCAGGGGTTTTTCCTTGAGAATCACCTTGTTTGGTCACCTCAGTAAGGTTTAGAGAAGGGCTGTGTGTGCATTGCTGGGAGAAGGAGAGAACAAGCCTGGGGAAGGCTGGATCTGTGTTTTCCAAAGTTAAGAACTGAGACAAAACAAAATGTCATCTTTTCTTCTTCAGTCTCCTGCCTGAAATGAGTTTGTGTTGAGTGCTCTTAATTCCTTTTGAAAATAAATTGAACAGAAGAGCAGGGATAAATGCAGTGAGAAACAACCAAAACCCTTCTGGAAGGAAGTACACGTTTGTAGGGCTTGATGAAAGGAGGATTGAGGCTTAAAAGCAGGGATCAGATGGAAATACTCCTCTACAGGGATAATAAGCTGGCAGCAAGGGGAGTTACTTGACAGTGGAAACTCTAAATTCAGTGAGGAGACAAAAGTCAGAGCAACTTTGAGGGTGGTGGTGACACAGCTGGAGTGAGAGGGGAGCGTGTTGCTGCTGGGTGGGCTTTGAAATCACCTTGCTGAAGTAACAATGTTTGACAGCACCTTGTAGGATGGAGATAATGCAATGGTAAGGCTTGGATTCGTTTAATTTTGTGGGAATTTATTAAACAAACTGGTTTCAATGAGTTAATTATTCCCAGGGGGAGCTGTCTGGATTTTGCCATGCAAAAATGTTGGCAGTGGTCCATCTGGATGTAACTCTGCTCTCTGTTGCTCCAGGTGGCTTTCTGCCTCCAGAGGAGGTGAAGGAGAGGTTTGACAGCAACTGCATCACCCCGGTGAGTGGCCTGGCCCTGGACCCAGCAATTCAACCCCAACCCAGGGGCTGAATGTTGGTTTAATTCCATTCCTTCTAACCCTTTGTAGGGAACTGAGTTTATGGACAATCTTGCTAAATGCCTCCGCTATTACATCGCTGACCGCTTGAACAGCGACCCGGGCTGGAAGAACCTGACAGTGAGTTTCCCGCTTTCACACTTGAGGGAGATGAAAGGGATGTTTGGGCTGGGCTGAAATCCAATTGAAGAGTAGAAATTTAACAGATTTGTCTCTTGGCCTGGCTGTGAGCTGTTATTAACAGCAGGCCAACACACACATCCCTCTGAGGCTTCAGAGATCCATTCCGTGCTGATAACTCCATCTCCCAGCACCATTTGCTGTGATTTCATTGAAGGACAAGGAGCAGGTTTGCTGCTGGAAGCCACAATTTCACATAATGGGGAGACAGGGCTTTAGGAATCCTTTTTCTGCTTTAGGGGGAAGTGTCAAGATACGTTGTAATTGTATCTTTTGCACTGTTTCTTTTTTGTAATTGCTCCGTCAGCAGGCTGCATTTTCTCTGTTGCTCTGATGTCAGGCAGTGAAAATAAAAGTGCCGGTTTTCTTGCCTTTCTGTGCTTGGAGATTCTCCCCTGGCCTTGCCCAGCTACTCCACTCCCCCATTTCTGTCTGTGGCAGCCCTGTGTGTGCTGCACACAAGGAGCAGTGCAGGCAGGAAATGCAGCTGCCTGTGCTATGTGCCACGAGCTGACCGTTCAAGTGCTCTAATTAGAGGGCAGTTGGCTCTGCTTGATTCCCCCCATCAGACAGGGGTTTTATAAACACTAATTCTCGTCAGGGTGAGGAGGGGGTGATGAGATCATGTTTCAGTGCATCAATGAGCTGAATCTGGGAGTTCTCTAGTGCCCGTTTCATTGCCCTGATAATTTATTGGACACATCAAACGTGACGTGATCGTTTCAGTGGAATTTGCAGCAGTGTCAGCTTCAGCATGAAACTGGTAGAGCAAAGTGAAAGTCTCTTCACTTGCTCCTTGCTTGTAAATAATTTCATCTTAAATCACAATATTTTAGCTCGAACCACGAGTTAGAATTTCAAGTATTCATAAGTCAGATGCTGTGTTCAGTATATAAGTTACTGGGTTTTTTTCCTGTGGCTGCATTAATTGTTGCCATGATTTGAATGCTTTTCAGGTTATTTTGTCAGATGCCAGTGCTCCTGGTGAAGGGGAGCATAAAATCATGGATTACATCAGGAGACAAAGAGGTAAAATTCCAATTAATGTGGACATTTTGTTTTAAGTTAAGCTCAGTAATAACTTACTTAGCATTACTTTGACAAAATGTAATTTTCTTTTGTGCAGCTCAACCCAACCATGACCCAAACACTCACCACTGTCTGTGTGGGGCTGATGGTGAGTTTTCTCTTGCTTGTGGTATTTTGCTTGAAGCAGAATTCACTTTGCTTCTAAACATTAAAAAAAAAAAAACAACAACAACAAAAAACCAAAACTTGATTATGTTTATCCTTAATCACATTTTATTCTTCTCCCTTGCTCGGTAGCTGATCTGATCATGCTTGGCTTAGCTACACACGAACCAAACTTCACCATCATTAGGGAAGAGTTCAAACCAAACAAACCCAAACCATGTGCTCTCTGTAACCAGATGGGACATGAGGTTAAGGATTGCCAAGGTCTGCCCAGAGAGAAACAAGGAAAGGTAAGAATTTTGCTATTTCTAGGATTTTTTAATCTATAGTGTATAAGGAGATTCTCAAATCATTCTTGCTGTTGGTTTTAGCTGAAGCATGGTGCAAATTGTTGCTTGGAATACCTAGCTTTCCCCTTGGAAGTAAAAATACGAAAGCATTGTGTGCCAAACCTGATGTCCACACTTGTGGTGTTTTGTTTTCTGGGGTTTTTCCCACTGAATGAGAACAAACAATCAGTAACTGAACAGATGTGCAAAGCAGCAAAATACACGCTTGGCACAAGGGCTTGGGAGCCTTTTTGGATCTCTCTCAACTCCTCTTGAGGCAAGCCTTGCAAGCGGGGCTGGAGAAGCTCTGGAATGCACTTGGATCTGATGCGAGTCCCCTCTGGTTTCAGCACGATCAGTTTGCCGACACCCTGCCGGTCTCAGAGCAAGAGTTCATCTTCATCCGCCTGTGTGTCCTGCGTGAGGTGAGGTGCTATAAATTCCAACCAAAGCTATAAATTCCTATAAATTCCATCCAAACCCCTGCAGTGTTCTCTGAGCTCCTGTTGCTTGTGTGTGTATTGCAGTACTTGGAGAGAGAGCTCACCATGGCCAGCTTGCCTTTCACTTTTGATTTTGAAAGGAGTGTTGATGACTGGGTCTTCATGTGTTTCTTTGTGGGGAATGACTTCCTCCCTCACCTGCCATCTCTGGAGATCAGGTAGATGAGAATCTGTGTTCTTTTCCTGCAAGAACAGCTCCTGTGCTTTTCACTACCAGGAGTCTCACCCTGTGCTTTGTGTTTAGGGAGGGAGCAATCGATCGCTTGGTGAACATCTATAAAAACGTGGTGCACAAAACCGGGGTGAGAGTTTTTCCTTTTCCTTTAAAAATATCTGGGTCTTTGCCACATAACAGACTTGTTTTTCAACTCTGTTATTCTCTGACCTGCAGGGCTACCTGACTGAAAGTGGTTTTGTGAACCTGCAGCGGGTCCAGATGATCATGCTGGCTGTTGGGGAAGTTGAAGACAGCATTTTCAAAAAGAGGAAAGATGATGATGTAATTTTTTGTTCTTGTTCTGACATTCTTGAAGTTAGATTTTAATCACTAACTATTAGCCAAAGACACTCCTTTAAGAGAATAAGAAAAAGAAAAATACCCAAAATTTGTATTTTCATTGTTATAATCTCCGCTGAATTCTTCCAGGCTCAAAAAAGAATCTTGTGCTTCCAGCTGAGTTTCTTTTCCTGGAAATGCCAATTTGATGTTCAAGTTTTCAGTTGGCCCAGGAATCACAGAATAGGAAATATCTTTCCTTGAGTTTCTTTTCCTATTTCTAAGACTATAATGTCTCTCTGACATTTTTTTGGGCAGCTCTGCAGTGCAGGCAAGGCGTCTATGTGCTTTGACACTGCTGTCACCCCCAAATAAGGCTGCAGCTAAATTTAGTAGATCATTTAAATCCTTACCAAAGTTTTGGAGCTTTGGGTACCCAGGTGGTTTTTTTCCCCATAGATTTTCAGGGTAAGGTAGAAAATTCCTTCCCATTTCTGTTGGATTTACAGATGCAGGAATTGACCCATGTCTTACTCAGAACATTCCCTAAAAACCTCGTGGTGTGGTCAGTTGAGGATTATAATGAAATCGTTTGCCAAGGAGTCTGTGTCGTTGACTGACTTTATTTCCCTTTGTTCTTCATTTAGGATAACTTTAAAAGACGACAAAAAGAAAAAAGAAAGAGATTGAAGGTAGGTGAATTCCTTACCCAATGCAGAAACTAGCAAGAATTTAAATGTCTACTTTAGTTTTTGGATGTTGGAACTGCAGGTGTAATCATGGTGTTTTCTGCCTTGTATGTAACTATTTCAAAGTTAAAAAAAATTAAGTTGACTTTTTTTCCTGTTCCATATTTAAAAAATGTGCCTTTGTACATTCATTTCCCCATAATGTTAATCTGAAAATTTTGAGAGAGCGTCATCCCAGTGCTGGGGAGATCACACAGCTCTTTCAGCAGCCTTGTCTGTGTTTATCTTGCAGAGGGATCAACCTTCCTTTATTCCTGGTGGTCAGTTTTCCCCTCAAGCCCTGGGAAATCGATCCAGCCCTCAGGCAATCTGTAACCCTCGACAAGCTGCCTTTGAGATGAGGATGCACGACAGGCAGAACTCGGTGAGTGGATGTTCAGAGGCGTTTGCGCAGAGAAAGGAAAGAATTGCAGCCTGTGTTACTCCAGGCATCTTTTTGTCTGCTCTGTCGAGTTTTCTTGAAAAGCTGGCACCTCAAACATTATTCTTCAAGGAAGTGACTTTTAATGAGTGATTTTTTAAGCATGCTTGAATAAAATTGTCTTCTTTTTTTCTGCTTGGAATGATGCTTTTCCCTGAGGAAGGCAGAAGCTTGGATGAAGTTTTGGGCAAGGTATTAGTGAGGGAAAAACTGGGAAGAAGTGCTCTGTTAGAAGTCCTGTTAGATTTAAATAACAATTATGACAAATATTTTCTTTCTTGGTATAAATCTTCATCCAAACAGCGAACAGATTAAAAGTTCTTTTTCATCACAGAGATGTGTGTTCTGTCTCTGAAGTCTAAATACAATGTGCTTTTTCAAGGTTTAATTTCTGCTGCTCTTCTCTTTTAATCTCAAAACTTTTTTGCACATGAGTTACACAAATTAGTTCCTTTATGGAACAGGAGACATTTCTTTTAGGGTCTAATATTAAAATAGATAAATTTGAGAGGAGTTTAAGAGACCAGCTATGAGGGAGTTCAGAGTATTTCTGGCAGTTCTGAGTTGGAAGCACCTTTTTTCACTAGTGCCACAAAAGGAAGTTGCAGCAGAAGCTGCAGTGATGTTCCAAAATTGGACTAAATCCAGAATGGCATTTTTTAATCAATTCATACTGTGTTTATTGCACCTATTCCTTTCTCAAAGCCAGTGACATCTTGTCCTGTGTGCATCAATGCCTGCCTTTTAACAGGGGTGTGGTTTTCCCTTTTGCCCCTTGACTATGATGGCTTAAGGGCTGTGCAGCCTTTGCCGGGAGTTGTTTTGGAACTGAAGAGAAGGCTTGTGATTATCACAGAGCTGTTAATTTTAACTTCATTTTTAAAAGCCTAATAATTCTTCCTCCCCACCCCCAACCTTCCCCTGTTTATCTCTAATAATTCTGACCCTAGACAACTTCAGCATCTCCCAACACCAGCCTGACTCCTGACAGCAGCCCGTCCCTGGGAGGAGGAATTAAGCGGAAACCTGAGGACAGTGACAGTGAACCTGAGCCAGAGGATAATATCAGGTGAAGCCATTTTTTGTAGCACTTTGTTAGCAAATTGCTGAGATAGATGCAGCCTAATTAATGCCATTTAGCTCAGTGCAGCGCTGCCTTCGGATGCTTTTGTGATCTTTTTTATCCAGCAGTAATTAACGTGGAGGGTGAAGATATCCAGTAAATTCCAGTGAGATGGGTGAGCTCTGGCTGTTCAAGCTAAGTATCCAGATTAGTATGCATGCAGGTTTGCAGCCTCCCAGCCACTGCTCCCTCTGAGACCGAGCTTGGCGAGACATTCCCTGATTATGTGAGCGGAATGCCGCTGTTCCTGGAATCTGGGAGCTGCTTAACCCGCATGTGGGCAGCAGTGTCAGTGCTCTCCACCATCTTTGGTTTTCAGCAGGCTCTGGTTTGTCTCTGAGTTCTTGCATTGTCTCAGGAGGGCTGAGCCTGGGATGGTTGAGACAGGAATTTTCTGGGAATTAACCACCAGTGAGTCTGCAGTGGTTTCAATGAAACTCTTGCTGTTTGCGTTGAGGGTGAAGGCCCTTATGGCTGTTCCTGAGAAGTGCAGCCACAGGGGTTTGTTTTCTGTGGAGTCTGCCCACATCCACCCATGGCCTAACAATCAGGGTTCTTTCCTTGTGGAGTTCTGGTCAGTCATCACAGTGTATTTGTGACATGTGGCCCTTCAACTCTAGCATTATCACAATTCTTGCTCTCATTCTTATTTTCTTTCCAATGTGTCTATATCTAAATGGACTGATTTTTTTTTTAAATCTATCAAGCAGTATTTTTATGTAAAATTATAAATTTTAAGGATAAATTACTCCATCTCATTTCCACCTGAGTGTTAGCAGAGCTGCTAAAAGAAGCTTGAACAGTATGAGTGAACTGTGGTGATTCACGAGCAGCAGTGGTTCTGACGGGGTTGGTATTGACAAGGAAAAAGATGTGCTACATTCAACCACAGTTTTTTAAGCTTTTGTAGCTCAGAATATTTTTTTTGGTGCCCTTTTCTGAGTGGAAAATAATTCTATGCTTGCCATTGTGAATAAAAAGAACTGCATTGATGTCCTAGATACGGCCACACTGTTTGTGAAAATAAATTCGGTATTTAGAATGACTTTGAAACCAGAACAAATTGTTGCAGTCGGCTACAGATGGGTTTTTATCTCACAGAAATGTTTTTTGAATTTATGCAAGTGTCGGTCTGCCAGGCAGCTCAGAGCCTGCAGGTGTTATTGACTCCATCCCTCAAGCCTTCAGTGCCAGGAGCTCTGTTCTTGCTTACCTGCTTTTCTGGAAGTGTTGAAAGCATCTCTTGGCTTCTCTGCCTGCTCATCAGTGTGAGTTGTCTTAGAAGGATTTAGGAACTGTCCTGAGCAGCTGTCTCAAAACAGAAGCAAGGGAAGATCCTCTTTGTAGAGCCAAAGGGATGTGCATCCTGTAAGGAAGCATAAATGGATTGTGGCTCTCTCCTAAAGCTCCATACACAGGATTTAGGGCTCTGGGAGAATCTGACCAGTGTCAGCTTGAGGTGACCTCTTGGAGTGGTTTGGAATAAAATTCCATGTAAGAAAACAAATCATTATTAAGGGATTATGTGGTTTAACCAGTTTGGTTCTTTGCTGACACGATGCAGCAGAGCTGAAGGGTGCAGCTGCCCGTGTGTGAAAGAGGAACCAGTGTTTGTTTTCCCTGCCCCATCTGTGGACAGACATGAGGGGGAGCTGTGTGAAGGAAGGATGAACTGTGGCCAGGGTGGCTCCTGTGATCCCAACATCCACCTCTGGCCTGAGAGACTGAAAATCCTGTGTGAAAGGGAGCTCATCTGTTGTGAGGCAGCAAGCACAGGGCAGAAGTGCCTCTGGTAATCACAGCTTGTCTGAACAGAACACAAATTGTTACTCATTTGCTTGCCTTTATATTTGAGGTAGCAGGAAAACTGTCAATTCTGCCAGCAGTCACATTTTATTCTGTTGCTGTTGAGCATCACTTTTTCTGCTTTCATTTAAACTGTATATAAATGGCAACTGAAGTAGCAAGTGGCTTTGTTTTACACTGTAATTCAGACCTGCAGATGTGCATCTGTTGAGGTGCCCATCCATGTTAACATGTTACCTGTGCCTGGTTGTGTTGCAGGTTGTGGGAGACTGGCTGGAAGCAGCGCTACTATAAAAACAAATTCGATGTGGACGCCTCCGATGAGAAATTCCGCCGCAAGGTTGTGCAGTCCTACGTGGAAGGGCTTTGCTGGGTTCTCAGATATTATTATCAGGTACCCCAAAGTTTCTTGTCTGCAGTTGTTTCAGTCTGTTGCTCATTTTTGGAAAAGCTGTGGGGTTTTTTTTAAAGAGTAAAACACCTGGTGTTTGAGTGTGCTGATTCTGTTTGACATTGGGGGTTCAAATGCAGTTTCACCATCCCTGGAGCTGCTGAAGGAACAACTGGATGTGGCACTGAGTGCTCTGATCTGGTTGACAAGGTGGTGATTGGTCACAGGCTGGACTCTCATCTCAGAGGTGTTTTCCAGCCTCAGTGATTCCAGGATTCTGGTTCTCACATCTGGTAGCAGCACTTGGTGCAGCAAGAACTGCTGCTGTTTTCTCTTTCCCACAAATAATGACACTGCAGGTGCCTAAATGAGAGAACAAAGAACAAAGCCCTTGAAATGCCAGTAAGAATTTGCAAGGGACAGAGTTGTCAGTCTCCTCTGTAGATTGTAATGCTGCTCCATGAAGTGTGTTGTGATTTAAGTAATCTGTATCAGATTTAAATCTTTTGATAATTGAGATGTCAGATTGGCAAGAGATTAGTGGGCCATGGTGAGGTTTGTTGCACTGATGGTTAATGAGGAGCTCCGTGCCCTGAAGGCAAAGTCAGGCTGGCTGTGTGACCTGGGAGCACAGTGTGCTCCAGCCCAGGGAGTTTGTCCTGTCTCAGCAGGAATTTGGAGCTTCCACACAGGGCTGTGTTCTTAAAACTTTGTATTTTTCCTCAGTGTCTGCCCCCTGTCCAGCTGGGAGCACAGGCAGGACAGATACCTCAGGTGCCTAGAAAGTGCAGTTTCCAATAGGATTTTTCACTCCCCCCTTGGAACAAAGTGGGAATGTGTCCCCTTCCCTCCTGCTCTAACCATTCCTTAAATTTGAGCTCTGGCTCATGTTATGGGGGGTGAAAATCATCAAGTTTAAGGTTTGCAAGCTCTGGTGCAGCTTGTCTGCAGGGAAGCTGAGTTCCCCACATCCTTGTGTGCATGACTTCCTTTTGTGAAGGACAGATGTCACCTGGATGCCTTTATAGGTGGGACTTATCAGGATCCTGGGCACAAGGCAACTGTGTTTTTTTAATCATGACTGGGTATTTTCCCACAACTGTCTATGTGCCCACCTGCCTCCAGGGGTAGAAATGAGCCTTCAGGTGAGCTGTGGGTAAAGTGTTCCCTTCAGTGGTACAAGAGCACAAGACCATTCCAGTCTATTGTATGGGGATGGAGCAGCTGGAAAATCACTCCCTGCTGATATGGAAATGAGGTTAGGAAGCTGTTGGGCTGGGGGAACTTCAAAATAGGTTTGCTTGAGGATCTTTGGCTTTTTTTCTTCTCGCCATAATAAAAATTGACTCCAGTAACTACTGCTGGCTGTCCATAAAACTTGTGCCAGAATATATTGCATGCCTTTCTGTTCCTACAGAAAGCTAATAATGCAGGGCATGTCCCACTAGAGGGAACATCTGTTTGGAGAGGGGGGAAAAAAGGAAAAAAAAAAAAGAAAGAAGAATGAAAGCAATCCACCTGGCTTTTGAAACATTCCAAGTCTGTCCGAAGGACTGCAGAGAATAATTATAGGTGCTGTACTTGTATACCAAAAATATCACTGGAGGAGCCTTGTTGACATTAATCGTTCAGAACTGAAAGTCAGAATAGTAGTGGGCTTTTGTTTCAAGTGGTGCTGCTAAGAAAAATAGCTGAGGAGGTGAAAGCTTGACTTAGACCCTCTGGAGCCGTGTTTCCTTTAGGAGGTGCACAGTGTTCTGGTGTGTTTTGGTTTGCTTGATTCTCTCCTTTTTGAGGAGACACTTTGTATTCCCCCCTGCTCAAGGCAGGAGAAGGAGAGGGGAAGAGCAAAGTGCTACTCCAAGTGTGCAGTAGTGCTGGTACTGGAGAGAGGAGCACCAGTGAAAACCAGAATGCTTCTCAGCATGTCTGCAGCAAATACTGTTCACATTTGCACACTCAGCAGGGCGTGCTGGGGGTCTCTGCTCCCACACCTCCCCAAGTTAGCATCGGGGTTTTGCTGTGGAAAACAGGGGTGTAAACTGCTCTCTGCCACGTTGTCATGTTTGGTGACTGGGCTGCGTGGTTTTAATTTGCTGATATGTCTGATTTTTGTGTCTCCCACCAGGGCTGTGCATCCTGGAACTGGTATTACCCTTTCCACTACGCTCCCTTTGCCTCGGACTTCGAGGGCATTGCAGACATGCCTTCAGACTTTGAGAAGGGCTCCAAACCGGTAGGGCTCCTGATTTATCAACTCATTCACCGCTGATTTGCCCTCTCATTCCAAGTGTCCCACACCTGCTCGTCTGTTCTCAACAGTTCAAGCCTCTTGAGCAGCTGATGGGGGTGTTCCCGGCCGCCAGTGGAAACTTCCTGCCGCCAACGTGGAGGAAACTCATGACAGACCCAGTGAGAATCCTTCTTGTTTTCCTGTCTGGAAGCTCAGGTCATCTTGCATTGGTGTGAAGGGGACCTGCTGCTTCTCACTTCAGGCAGAGAAATGCTGCAGACCAGGAGGGAAAGGTTTTGGAAGATTGCAGTGGTTCTTCAAAATCCTTAAAAGTGATTTCTTGGAATTCAGATGTCATTTCCCAGCTCTCTTACACTTCAGATGGTTTAGTTTCTTCCAGAAATCTTCCAAAACTTAGTTGGGGAGCAGATAGCTTACCCTAATTAGCTCTCCTCCTTATCCTATTTTTTCTCTCCTCCTTAATTTCTTGTTTTAAATCTCTGAGTAGTGCAAGTGCCCATCCTCACTTTGTATTTAAATGGCTTTTAATGAAAGCTGTTTGTGTTATCAAAGACCTTTCTGTTTGGCACCATGTGACATTCTGAACCCATGTCAAAGCTGACTTTAAGGGTGATTTTTGTTTTTCCAATTCCAGGAATCAAGCATCATTGACTTCTACCCTGAAGATTTTGCTATTGATTTGAATGGGAAGAAGTATGCTTGGCAAGGTGAAACTTCAACTTTCCTTTTGTTAATTTTTAGATATTAGTCTTAAAAACCTGTAAAAATAGAAAAAAATTGGAAAATTATCTTAGTGAGAAAACACTGCACAAAGGTAACTTGTGTTGTTTGTTGTGGGGACAAGTATTTTACAGCAGGTGTATTTTTGTAAAGAAATCAGTATGAAGAGCGAATTATGAATCAGTAGCTGGTTTTGGATTGGCAATGATTATTGGTAATTTCAGCAGTCATTCTAGATTTGTTCATTTGTCCTGAACTAGAGTAATCATTCTTCTCTTTTTATCAGCCTCAGTGTGTAATTGTCTTTTGTCTCCTTTGCATTTAATTAATGGATCTTGTTCTGCACAATCAGTGGCTCATTAGTACTGTGCCAAAAATACTTTGGGGAATATAGAAATATTTTGGAGCATACAAAAAATTGAAAAAGAGCTACAGCATTTATGCAACTTTTCCTTTCTTTAGAGAATGTTAATTTCCAAGGTCTGCCAGATTCTGTGGCTGGGTTTAATTTACACTGCAATTAAAGTTTTAACTTTTCGCTTTGAGTGCAACAGGTTTTGTTTGAATAAAGCCACAGAAAGATCTGACTTCTGAAGCAAAAACGTGATTCCTTCAGATTCACACTGTTCTAGCTGTTTCTTGGCTAAGGAATCTTATCAGAGCTTGCCGTGCTGGTGTCTGTTTTTGGGGGTGTTCTGGGTTTTTTCAACAAGTGCGAGGAAACACTGTTTTGGTTTTGCCAGGTGTGGCATTGTTGCCCTTTGTGGATGAGCGACGCCTCAGAGCTGCCCTGGAGGAAGTGTACCCTGACCTCACTCCTGAAGAGAGTAAGAATTGGGGTGTTTGGCTAAAGAACTGGGGTATTTTGTTGCCACCTATGAAATTCAGCGTAAATGAATGAAGAAGGTGTCCTCGATGTTTGGTTGGGTTGAGTTTTTGACAGACTCTTCCTCAGGGGTGCTGTTGATAATCAGAGTGATCCTCAGTGGATTTGTTTTGTAACACTTGTTCGGCCTATAAAGGCTAGTATTTGTTTCTCTGTTGTACAGAAATAACATCTGGTTCTTGTGGGTAAAATGTGGAGGTTTAGGTTTTCAGTCTGAGTCCAACAGGTTTTGTTTGAATAAAACCACAGAAAGATCTTACTTCTGAAGCAAAAACATGATTTTTGGAGGTGTGTGGGGTTTGGGGTTGGTTTTTATCAATTCTGTCTGTATCTGCAGTGTGACTCTATTCTAAATTCACCATTCCTCCACTGAACACAAGATCCCCATTATTTTACTGCCTGCCAGCTGTCCTTGGGACCAAACACATCCTGCTCTTGGGAGACATTGTCTTTCCTGTGTTCTCAGGGAATCTTCAGATCTTTCTCCTAAATCACAGGGAAACTTAGCTTTTGTGGAGGTGTCACCAGGACAGCCTTGCTGGCTTGCTGCATTCCTTCCTTCCCTCTTTCCCCTGAACTCTTGCCCCATTCCCATCATTTCTCCAGCCAGGAGGAACAGCCTTGGCGGTGATGTTCTCTTTGTCGGGAAGCACCATCCCCTCTGTGACTTCATTGTGGAGCAGTACAAGACCAAGAACACAGAGGTAGGTTGCACTTATTGCTCAGTGGAAATGGTGAGATGGGAGGTCTGAAGTGCTGCAGCTGAAAACTTCCTCCCTAGGCAGTGGACATCCCACCGGAGCTGTGCCATGGCATCCAGGGAAAGCTCACCCTGAACGACAACGCCGTCCTGCCAGATCAGTGAGTGTGGCCTTTGGGGTGGGTTCTTGCTGCTAGAGGGCCCCTCCTGCTCTTATGGCAGCAGAAATGTTTTTGTACCCACAAGGATTAAATTAAAGCTCCAGACAAAGCCACGTGTGTAGGTCTGAGGGTTCAGAGCAGGCCTGTGTTACTTCCAGCTCAGTGAAATTTGCATTCTATGGTCCTGTTTTTTAACCTCTCAACTTGACTTTTAAAGCAGCCTCAGATATCTTTAAAGCACTCTAATGCATATGTTTATTTGATGTGGAACCTTTGTTTGTTTGTCATTTTGCCTGTGGAAGGCTGATTTTTATGTGTTTAGTTATTGTTTTATGAGGTGAACAAGGCCTGGATAATAAAAGGGGTAGTGCTCAGTGGCCTGGTTCAGTAGGGTCATGTTTTGGCTTCTCTGCTTTTGTGTGGATGTTAATGTGAGCTGATGTGACTTCCCATTAGTGCATGTTGCCTAAAAACCCCAAAACTCTGCTTTTTATATGCTAATCTTCATTACATCAGAGAAAAATCCAGGTAGTGATAGTTTAGATATATTTTGGCTTAGATATATTTTGGCTTTGTCCATTTAGTCTGCAGCACTAAAATCAGGGCTGTTCCCAGCTACACAAACTAAGAATATTTATACTTTTAGTTTTCTTGAGAGTCCATCCAGTCTGAGGAATGGTCAGTGTAATCTTCACCTTGTAGGATTTCACTCATTTCTCTGACTGTGCTCAGAGATACAAGCAGGTGTTCAGTGCCTTGTTTGCATTAAGTGCACAAACACTGGCTTGGTTGGAGAGAAAATGTGCCTCAGATCACTCTAATAGACATTTCTCCATTCTTGTCATGGTTGAGAAGAATATCACCAAGTTAGAGTTTTTCTTGGAGGGAACAGGAATAAGAAATCTCTTCTGGCCTTGCCTTCCCTAGACAGACCCTAGAAAATCCCCACACATTTGCTGCAAAAGAGGTGACATTAAGAAATAAGGATTCAGTCACTCCAGTGCTTAGGGAAGTACTTGGTTTAGGGGAAAGGCAAGTTAACTTTGAAATAAGTGTTTTGCAGGCTTAGTTGGCAGAGCAGCAGATGGTGAGAAATGTGTTTGGTGGTGTTTTGACAGAGGTTTTTCTCTTCACCAGGGTGGTGCAGTCTCCTGTTCCCATGCTGCGGGATCTGACACAGAACTCTGCAGTCAGGTCAGTAAACTATGGGCTTCCATGCAAGGGTGTGCAAAGTGCAGCACCCAAAACACTGAAAATCACTTGTGATCTGTGTCATTTTTATCTGCAGAGAGGCACAGCTTGGTTCAGCCAGAGCAACAGCTGTGCAGAGAAGTAATAAATGCTGAGTTACCCTTTGTCAGGGCACTGTAGGAAGGATGTCCTAAATAGAGATGTAGTTCCTGTGGGTGATGAGTTAAAGGAAAGGTTTGGCTTTTCCATCTGCCACTATCAGGAGGTTGGAATTGTTCTGTGCTGCTCCCCGTTTCTCTGTCACAAGGATTTTTCCTCCTGTCTTTGGAGGTGGTATGTGCAGTCAGGCTGAATTTCCCAGGGAGCCATTATTCTCTTTCCTTGTACCCTCATTCTTTCTTGGTCCTGGAAAACATGAATTCCATCTGGAAGAGTGAGATTATTCTGCTTTCTGTCTGCTTTTAGCTTTCTTGGTCACAAAGCAGTGACTGCTATTTCACTTTGTCTCCATTATGCAATGAACTTAATCCTCAAATACTTTCTTCTAGCATCTCATTCAAAGATCCACAATTTGCTGAAGACTTTGTTTTCAAGGCTACAGTGTTACCTGGGGCAAAGTAAGTGTCAGCTGTCAGCTTTCAAATCATTCAATTCTGATTTATCCATCTGAGTATTTGCTCTGACAAGTACTTATGGAACTGTTCTCATTGTTCAGGAAACCTGCTCCAGTTCTGAAGCCAGGAGACTGGGAAAAAACCAACAATGATGGCAGGCCTTGGAGACCACAGCTTGGCTTTAACAGGGACAGGAAACCAGTGCATTTGGACCAGTCAGCGTTCAGAACCTTGGGGTAAGGCTGTGGGGTTACTGCTGCCTTGCTGGGGTCACTGCCCTCCTTTTCCCTTTTTAAAGTAAAAAAAAAAAAGGAAGGGATTGGGCATGGAGTTTCCAAGCCTAGGTGCTTTTCTATGTTGGACACCTCAGTGTGTGATATTTAAATTCAATATTGCTGAAAACTGAACATTACAGTGATTTTGCAGTAATGCCTTGTTTGCTTTTTGATTCTTTTTTTTTTCCCCTCTTAGCAGCTAGTTCTAAGTCACTTTCCTGCTGTTTGGGGTTTTGAAAAATTTGTTTGGTGGGTGCTTGCTTATAGGTACGATGAGAATATTATGCACAAGTGATAATTAAGACTGCTAATGAAGACAGGAATGTCTTTTAAGCTTTTATATACAGAAAAGCTTTAAAAATTAAATCGGTTTCCATACTGGGGAGTGCAAGGAGCCATGCATTTATCAGAGCCAGAGAAGAGAATGTTTTAAAGGAGACTGGCAAATAAAGTTGGACTCTGGAGTGTCTCCTTAGGAAGAGAAAATACCTTCTTCATCTTATGGCTCTGGGGGAGCTGCAAGAAGGAAAAGCACTCCCCTTTAGGAAGGAAAAGCAGAGCTGTCCTGGGGCTGCACTTGAGAACCCTTTTGCATGCCACAGTCACAATAAAAAGCACAGCTGTGCCATTGGAAACCTGAGCATTTCCCTGGCAGCAGCTCCTCAGGCCCATGTGTGTGTTGCGATGTGCCTGGGCCCTGATCCACCAGTGCATCCCTGGCTCAGAGGAAAGAGGGAGTGTGGGATGGGCTTGGGAGGCAGCTGTGCTGGGAGATGGAGCCCAGCACAGCATCCTGACCTGCTGCCTTGCCATTTCTTCCCATAACAGGCACACAATGCCAAGGGACAGGGGCATGCCAGGGATGTACCCGAACCCTGTGCCGCTCGGAGCCTACGGCAGCCCCTACGCCAGGCCCCTCATGGGCAGCCAGCAGCAGATCCCCAAACTGCTGTCAAGTAAGTGCCCTCTGCTTCCTGCTTCTCACAGCTGGGTTGGTCTAAACATCACCTCTCTTTATCTATTTCACTTATTTATCTGTGCTTAAATACGATCTGGAAAGAAGAATGTGGGGAATGGGAAGGCAGAACTAGCAGACAGGCATCCAAATTCATCTCCAAAAAGAGAATGTTTACATGGTTTTGGGGAGGTTTTTGGGAGCCCAGCAGTCCCTGTGCTGCTGTTCCTGCTGAGTCCTGATGTGTTGTGGGAAATGCTCCAATGTGCTCTGTCTGTCCCACATCCCTGGACCTGATCCTGCCAATGAGCACTCCCAAGCTCTCATCCTCATGGCACCTAAGCCCCTTGTGCTGAACAGGCAGTACTCTGCAGGGAGTGCCATAGACTGGTTCAAACTGGGGAGGCTTGGACCAACTGCTAGAGGAGAAATCCCAGTCCATCTGTTGGCCTTGGAAAACTGTCTGGTGGCTTTCTTTGATGCGGGCCTCCCTCGCCCTCGGAGCGCCACAGACGTCCCCGGTCGCTGTTCTGCAGGTGTGCCTGGCAAACCTCAGAGCAATTGGTTGGGCTTTTCTTCCCTCCTCCCTGTGCTGCTTTTTCCACGAGGCAGGGGTTGCTGTGCTGCTGTTGTGTGGAGCAGCAGGGAGAGGAGCCAGGTGGAGCTGCCTCGTGGAGGCTCCTTCACCGTGCAGAGTCGTGTGCCAGCCTTGCTCTCTGGAGCCACTTCCTGGCACTCTGCTTTCATGGGACACCACAGTGCTGCACACTGCAAACGTGTCCTCTGGCACTTCACTGGATTGTGCTCCCCCTCTTCTGCTAAGGCTGTCCTAGGAGATTAGACTTAAACTCTAATTAACTTCTCATTTGCACTGACTGCGGCATCAGGTCTTTGCAACGGATTACGGCAGCGCTTGACTTAGAGTTTGGAGATGGTTTCTTTCAGTGCCTCATTATCTGGGGCCTGAGGACAGCTCATGTCCATCAGGAGGATGGATCAAACAGCCTGAGGGCTGTGTTGCTCCCTAGAACCATTCCCAAGACCCATCCTGCTGCCTGGCTGGAGGGTCAGGTCCCAGCCTGGCCCACCTGGGACTGTCAATGCCAAGTGAACCACTTGTGCCTCAGTTCCTCTTCTACCAAGTAGAGTCAGACTTGCTTAAACCCTTGTTAGAAGAACACCTCCAGGTGGCATAGCCCTGGATTTCTGCTGGGATCAGCCTTTTGGATGTCCACCTGCCCAAAGATCATAACACATCCTGGATTATGGATTGTGTGGGTCTGGTGCCAAGCAGACCTGTGAAGATGAGGAGTGTCAGCAGCTCCCCAAACCCCACTGCAGTGAGGCTCTTGCTGAGTGGGAGCAGTCTGCCTGCACAGTGTGGTTGGGAATTCACGAGCACTTGGGCCAATTCCCCTCAGCAATGTTCTGCTTGGAGTCCCCAGAGGTGTTCCTAGATGTGGCAGCACAGCATCTTCTTCCCTTTTGCAGTCATCTCTTCAGTCCCCAATGTCTTCATCAGAGCGCTGGTACCTTCAGCTAGAAAATCAAATCAGGAGAAATGGGAAGGCCTCTTGGATGACACAAGGTTCTCTCCAGTGTCCAAATTGTGTTCATCAGCTGTACTGTTGTCAGAGAACTGCAGTTGTGCTGGGAAGCACCCACAGCCCACACATCCCTGAAAAACCACAGCTGATGGGGTCAAAATCCCCACATTCAGTGGGATTGATGCAGAGCAACTTTCCACTTGGTGTGTGGTGTTTTTCATACACATGCTGCAGTAAAATCAGCCTCCAGAAGGGCGATGCGGTCAAGCCAGGAGCCAGCTCCTCCTCAAGAGCCTCAGGGCTGGGGGTGTTCCTCACCAGTGCTCCCTCATTTGCCTTGGATGTGCCAATTTTCAGCTGATGAATAATTGTCTGTGCTGATAACTTGGGGAGTCAAGTGCAGAGTGGCAGCGCTCTGGGAATGGCAGGTTTGGCTCCTGCAGAGCAGGACATCTGATTTATGACTTGCGTGGCAGGCAGTAAACTTGTCAATTAGCTGCCTTGGAAAAGTGATTTTGATTAGTGCAATCAGTAAACACAAAATCTTCTCTTTGATTGCCACCCTGATTAGATAAATTGTTACTTGAGGAGCTGCTAGAAAAGGCAGTTTCTTTGGCCTTATAGCTCTGGGAAATGCCTAAGTTTTGCAGGCTAAAAAAATATTAATTGTCATTCCTTCTCCCGTTTTGTACCTTTCTGAAGTACAATTCACTGCTCCAGACTCTCTCCCTCCGAGGTTATTCCATCAGCCATACAAATGAGTAGGGGGGCTTTAAATGTTTTGATGATGATTTCATTGAAGTCTTGCTTAAACTGAGCTGCAGAAAGGTGTGGTTGCAGCAGGAGACCTGGGTCCTTGCTCACATGGAGAGGAAGGGTCTGCAAACAAGATCTTGCCTGTGTTTCTGTGCTGCTGCTGTCTGTGAACTTGGAAATTATCAGAAACAGAGAGTCGTTTTAGGATATTCTTGATTGAAAGTTGTGCCACTCAAGGGCTGTCCAAAACTTTTAAAAATATTTTAACCTCCAGCTGAAAAACTGCTCATTTTCCCCTGAAACAGCGTTGTGGATTCCGGTGTCCTCCCCTTGTATTCCAAAATAAACATGGCTTTGTGTGGGTGCAGCCTGTTCAGGCCTGGAAAAGCCCTTGAGATTCCCAGGCTGATCAGCAGGGAAGTGCCACTTCCCTACCCTCTGTCCTGGTCTGCTTCAGGCTGGAAATTGGCTGGAAAAGAGGAGCTGAGGAGCATTGGTTGGTAGCTCTGTGTGTGTATCTGGGGGTGTAAAACCAGGCTCATAGCCTGGTTGCTGTAGTTGTATGTATCAGTGTAAAGCTGAATAAATAACCCTGCATGGGGGATAAATGAAGAATTATGGGCTGGATTGGCTTTGCCCAGCAGGCTCCTGGGAAGAGCAGAGCTGCTGGGGCTGGGAATTTATTTGGTGTTCTTTGCTGGGGCTGGGACAGACAATCCAGTCAGAGCTAGGAGAGAGGCACAGACTTATTTATTTTACGTTTCCCCCTTCCCCTTTCCAGGGGAGGCCAGGCTTCCATGTCCTGGCCCCTGGCAGCACGGCAGGGTGTCCGTGTGCCGGCCATTATCCAGCTGCTGGAACCAGCTGTTGGAATTAGGTCACACTTGAAGGCCATTGAAAGCCATCAAAGGTGTCAGTGAAACTGGAGCTTTTGATTGACGCTGGCCCCGAGTGCTGGGGGCTGCCTGGGTGCTATTGAGGAGCTGCTGCTTTTATCCTGTTTGCTGACCAGGTTATTTAGAAGGACAACAAGCGTTTAATTGCGGGCCCTGTTAAAGCAGCGTTGCTCCTGCCTGGCCTTTGTTTGTGCCACCCAAACCAGCCCTGCACAATGGGTGAGTGGGTGGTCTCCTGCACGCCAGCACTGGGGCTCTGGCCAAGGTTTTACCCAAAAAGGCTTAATTCAGTCTGATTCCATTATCTGAGACATCATTAATAGGTTTTTATTAGTGTATTATCACTGCCCGCAGTAACTTTTAAATGTACCTTTAGTATCTTTGGTGGTAATGTATTTGTGTTTTGTTTTAGTGAATGCTTTATCCTTTGCATCCTAAATATAATTATATTTACCCAAACGTGAATAAAACAGAATAATCCACTTTATTCCATGCTCTGGCCATTGTTTTAGTTGCCTTTATAGAATAACTTAGCCCAGTCAGGAAAACTGGCCCATATTTTGACTTTATTGGTCACAAACATGGTGTGTTGTGGTAACACAGTGGTGGGAGTGTATTTGAGTGCCTGTATTTTTTATATAGTAATGAATGTACTGGTACAATATATAAATATTAAACTGAGTTGTTAGGGTGACAGATGAGGTTTTGCATCTTCAAAAATTCAAGAGGAGACACCTGCGAAGCATCTGAGCACTAACCAACGCCAGCTCTAGCAATTAAAATTCATAATTCTCTGTTATGAAGCTTATTGAATGTGCTAGAGCCAAAAAAGTTGCTTTTTCTCTGTTGACAGCAGGACTCTGTCCAAGCCAGCAGCAGGAAGCCATGACTTGGAGTGTGTTTGTGGCACATCCAGCCTGAGCTTTCCTGTCTGGCTTCTCAAAAGCATCTCTGGGGCACACAGAGGAGTGAGCACAGCTCGTGAGTTGTACTTGCTCTCTCTTATTTTGCCATCTCATTTTGCCCTCCAGATCTTCGGCCCCAGGAGTCCTGGAGAGGTCCCACGCCCTTGTTCCAGCAGACACCACAAAGGTAAGGCAGGAGGGATGTGAAACGTGCCCAGGAGGGTGGACTGGGCTCTGCCAGCCTTCCCTATGTTTGGTTTTCCCTTCTCTGTTTGCAGTATTGTGGTTTAAAATTGTGGAAACGTTGCTGTGCAGCAGGTTTTTTGAGTTAATTAATGTCCATGATTTATTGATGTTTTGAGAGCCCACTACGTGGTGTTCATCCTTTAAAAGGCTCGAGTACTTTGTATTAAAAAAAAGGAGGGAAAAACACTTTCCATTAAAACTCAGGCTTCAAAATTAACTTTACTGTTGGTGCTTTGGTACCGTTCTTGGTTCTTTGGCCTTTATCTTATTGAAGCTTTTGAGATACTATGAAATTGAACACAGAGAGCTTAAAACTGCATTAGATTTTGGACAGGCTAAACAAATTTCTTTTTAGGAGGGCTGTGGAGCTTAATGAGGCATAACTAATGGTGTTCCACTTTTATCATTCCTGTGCCACAGCCGCAGCATTAGCACAGACCAGCCATTGATTCTTGCTACAAACCTCTTGAAGTCCTAATCAGCTTCTTTGGTACAAGTTTTTCAGGCCTGACAAGCCCATTGTAGGGCAGTGTCACTGTAGGTCAGTAGTTATTAGTTGCCACTGAAAACAGTTTCTTTAACTACTTAAGGCTGAACTGAATTAAATGCAGAAGGGACTCAGGGAAGGATTATGGAATCTGCAGCCCAATAAGTGCCATCGAATAGAAGGAATGTGACATGGTTTGATAATCAGGGATGTTTTACATGCATCCCCTCTCATTGATGGCTTGTGTGTCCTCCGGTGGGGTGGGCTCAATAAACCCAGGCTACCTGTGTCAGCTATGAATAATGACATTTATTTATGTTTATGGAGGAGGGAGAGAAGTTTCTGCTCCAACACCCAGCTTTTTTCCCCCTGGGTTTATTTGCAAATGTTTCACCATTGAAAATATGGCCTTTGGGGGAATTTATTGAGCTCTCCACAGCCACTTTCCATGGCAACCATTTTGATCCCCACTGAAGTAAGCCTGGCTCCCTTGTCCTGTGCCTCATCTGTGTGGAATATTGTAAGGCAAGATTCATTCATAATGCAAACTTTAATACTGCTTGGGCCATGGGAGTTGCCACTCCCACCCCTTAATTAAATCCAATTTATATACTTTTATTTGTGAAGGACTGCTGCAGGTCTGTTACTTGTCACTGCCTTCCCTTTGTTACACTGTGCAGGGTTTATGAAAAGCTCTGCCAGCTCTGAGGATAAGTAGTTTTGCCATGTTCTTGGAAGGTTTTGGGTTTGGGGAGCAGATCAAAGGTGCTTAGAGCTGGTGTTGAGTTGCTGCCCAGAGGCAAGCACAGAGACTTAAGCAGAAGGTTAAACACAGAGACACTTGGTACAGGAAAAAGCATCTCTACCTGTTGAGGGCATTTTGAGTTTCCTGTTCTTTCCCTGGGAGCTGCTGGCTCCCCAAACTCCTGCCCCTCTTGCTGCTGCAGCTCTCCAGGAGCAATAGGTGCCATGGAGGAGAGGAGCCAGGGATTTGTGCTCAGGGAGGGAAGGAGCTGAGGGAGAGGCCAGCCCTGCTCCAGCCCTGTGGGATGGAGTGGGTGGGCAGGAGGCTGGGATATCCTGGATTCACCACTCTGAGTAAGGGATGAGCAAGGAGCCCTGTCCCTGCCAGCTGTGCTCTTTCAGGGATGGAATGGTGCAGCAGGGGCTAAGCTGGCTCTTCCTTCCCAGGCCTGGGGGGGAAAAACCAGGAGTGTAAAGTTGCTTCTCCATAATCCAGCTATTCCTGTCTCCTGTGCAGGGTTTCTTGCTTTTAAACTTAGTGGTGCACCTTGGTGTGCAGCAGGGAAACTGAATTTTGGGGTCCCTCTCTCCTGTCCTGACATTCCTGGGCACTGCAGAGGTCCTTTCCATGCTCTTGAGCCAGTCCAGTGTTTATTGAGAGACATGTGGTACCTGGCTGATGGAAATGTGTCATCCGGTTGAACAGATTTTTGTTACTTAACCCATTCATAGAAATAATTTCCAAATTGGCTGGGGTGTGAAGACAGGTATATTTTCCTGTATAAATTCTCCTGAATTTAGCTGACCTGGCTGAATGTGTTTGAGTTGGTGTAACTCTGGATAGTGCCTGTGTGAGCTCCTGGGGTGTTCCAAGTGGCACAGTTCTTTTTTGGTTACAGCTTTGCTGTGTACAGATCTCCACCCTTAGGTGATTTAGATCACCAACCAGTGCCCCAACAAAGCAGTGATGGTAGTGGTGCTGTGTTTAATTTGTTAAATAGCTCAACTTTTCACTAAATAGCACTTAAAAAGTTTAAACTCTGTGCCAAGTAAAAATTAATGTCAAAAGAAGTTTGTGTTAAACTTCCCCATTCCAGCCATGGAGCAAGAGCTGGCCTGTGAGCCTCAGTCATATTTATCACCAGCACTTGTTGTAGAGGCAGAATGATTGTTAATGCAAGCCCCAGAGCTGGGGCTGTATAGGCAATTCCCTGCAGTTTTCCTTATGGCTGAGCAGTGCATTTTTCCAGGAGAGTCTGCTGTTTTCTAGGAATCATGAGGGCAAAAAACTTAGCACTCAAAATACTAAATCAAAAGAAGCTGTCATGAACAAAGGATGAACTTAGAACGTTGAGTTTGAGAGTTTAGTCCCCACAAATGTAAAGTGCTCTTGGCTTTAACTACAGCATGGCTCCTTCTGAGGGGTGGTGTGTAGTGCACCAGGTAAACCTGGGATGCAGAGCCTCTGTTCCTTGCTGTCCCCATCACAAACCTGGGATGCAGAGTCTCTGTTCTGATCCCAAACCTGGGATGCAGAGCCTCTGTTGTTCCCATCCCAAATCTGGGATGCTGAACCTCTGTTTTCTGCTGTCCCCCTTCTCCCTCCAGCCTGGCCCTGCTCTGCTCAGCCAAGTCCCTCTTCAGCAGGGGTCAGGAAGGATTAACTGTCTCCACTCTCCATGTTTTTCCCTCACAACATCATATTGTCCTGCAGGACCCACCTGCTCTGAGTCCTTTAAGGAATTGTCCCTCAGCCGTGCTCAGCTGTAACAACCAGATCACGGCTGTAGCATTTCTCTAAATATTTTGAATCAAACAATCTTGGACGCGTTCTACCTGTTGCTTTCTAATTATCATGTCAGAATGGGTACTTGAAGGAAATGAAAACATTTCTTGCTGTGGGTAATCCGGGATGGCAAACTGGGCCATAATGGATGTGGGATCTGCGTTCCCATATAAACTGTACACCAAATGTCAGTCAGCCCGTGCCAATTAGTGCTTATGTTGCTAGGTCACCGTGGTCAATTGAAAACGGCATCAATAGAACTTGAAAAGGTTTCTTCCCGATCAGACCTCCTGACATATTGAGCAGAATAATGGATGGGAAAAAGCAGCCAAGGCCCCTACCCTAGATTCCGAATGCTCGCCGTAAGAATTCATTTGCAACCTGCAATTAACTGGGAAGAATGGGCTCCCAGAAAGAGTCCGGGTGTTCAAAGAAAGCCCCTGGCTCCCATGTGGCACATGTTTACTCCTGGGGTGCTGGGGAGCCTTTGGGATCAGTAAATCTGCCCCTGCAATAAAAGGTGCACGGAAGCCTTCCAGGGAATTGCAAAAATCTGCTGCGTGCAGCCGAGTTTGCCGCTCGTGGCAGCGCAGCTTCCAAGCTGTGCCGAAGGAAGAGGTCGGCAAAGCGGCCTTTAGGGAGGGTTTGGGAGGATATTCCCTGCTCCTGGTTTCTCAGTAGCACTTGGCTGTCCATGCTCAGCTCAAGAGACAAAGCCAGGAGTGGGTCTGTGCTGTGGGACGGCTCTGCAGGAGCCCAGTTCCCACTGCAGCGTTCTCTCCTTGCGCAGAACTGCCGGAGCTGCTCCTCTCCTCGCCTGGAACCGTGTGATGCAGTCCCCAAACCAGTTCCAGCCAGCCCAGTACCAGGGCATGGGGCCCATGGGATACCCCCAGAGACCCGAGGACCGCATGGACAGGGGCAGACAGGTAGGAAAGAGGGGCCCTACATGGTGTGGTGCGCTGTGCTCCCCTCCCAGCCAAGGCTTCCCCCTCCTGGGGCTGTGCAGAGGGAGTGTGGCATAGGCAGGCATTGCTGAGCTGGATTTAGTGTCACTGTGTCACCACACACAGGTGAGTGACTGCCCAGCCTTGGCCAGCCCCTGGCACAAGGCCCATGCTGGGAATGCACCACCAGTGTCCATGGCATGGTCTTTCTCCTCCTGCAGCCTGAGGCAAGCATTCCCACCAGTCTTCCACAAGGAAATCTGCCCACTGGACCTTTTGGGTTCTCCCCAGCATGTTTAAAATGTAGATTCTTACACCTTCCTGAATTGCTGCCCTGAATTTCTTAATTGGCTTTCTGTGAGCTGAAAAACTGCTTGATGCAAATGTTGGGTTCTCCTAGCCCAGAGGAATAAACATGTGGAAATAGCTCTCTGCAGTTAAAAGGGAACAAGCAATTGTGAGGGGAGAACTTCATCCAAAATTGCAAGTGACTTGGTCAGCAGTTCAAGAAAATGCCACAGAGTGAAAATGCTGCTTGAAAGTAGCAGGTGACTCTGCTTAGGGAATTTTTTTTGGGGTGTGATCCCAGTAAAACATGATCTGCACATGCCGTTGTACCAGAACTCTGGGTGTTTACACTGCTAAGCACTCATTTTAAATAAATTTTGGATGTCTAGGTTGAACTCCTAGTTCTACTCCTGTTTGTGGAAGTCAGAACTGTGGGAAGGTTAGTGACCAGCCCCAGGGAGGAGGAGGAGGTGACAGCCCCATTGCCCTGTCCTTTATGTGGAAATTAAGGCACAAACTGTTGGAAATGTGCCTTCTGCTGGCGCCTGATTCAGCTCAGGACAAGTCAAGCTAATTTTCTTCCTCCCAGCCTGCTCACCTGCCCAGTACCCAGATGTGTGTAACACAGCACAGCACCAGTACAAACCCTGCCAGCACTGGTTGTGACTGGAGGCAGAAATCAACAACATGGGTCATAATCACAGGGAAATAATGGGGCCTGAACCTTGGCCTAACCAGTGGATCTCTAAAATACATTTTAATTTTGAATGAGGTGCATTGATAGGATCACATTTCAGAAATCTTTCGTTTTGTGCCACACAGGTTTACCCAAAACCTCAGAGCCAGAGGAATAAATCCCTGACTGCACTAATCCATAGCAGGGGCTGCTGTGCTCCCAGGGGAAAATTGGGGGAGGATCTTTGTGCTGCTGGAGTCTGGGCAGGGTTTAATTAGTCTGGGAAATGGACTCTTGGAAAAGTTTGTCTGCCATGGCACACCCTGCTCTGCCCTTCATCCCGGGCAGGATACACCTATAAAGGAGTCTGTGCTTGGAGCACTTCATTTCCAGCCTTAAATTGTGGTGCCCAACAGCTGGAATCGTGAGGGGGAGCAGGAATGGTTTCCCAGCAGGGTTTGCAGTGGGGGCCCAGGGAGGGTATCCCTGTTAATTCCCACTTTGGAGCCCTGTGGACATCCACAGCCTGGGTAAAGATGTGGTCTTGCCCAGAACAGAATTCCCCTGGTGCTGGCCTGGACCCACCTGTGGGTGCAGGAAACATTTAACCCAGCAGTGACAACCCTTTTTTTGTTTTTATTCACATACATGGTGAGTTCATGATTAAGCACGAATCTTTTAGCTCCAGTGAATTTGCTTCCTTAAAAAATTCCCTTTGCAGTTGTGCTGCAACTGTTTATCTGCTTTTCATTTTCTTTTTTTTTTTAGTTTTTTTCTGTTCTTGTTATTTTTAAATTAACTTTCAGATGTTATTTCTTCGAGGCTGGAGTGAAATGAGAAAGTACCTGAAAGGGTTTAGGGTGCCAGCCTAATCATTGAATCTGGCCTTGCTGCCTGAAAATTTCAAAGCTTTAAAGCCTTGAAAAGGGATTCAAGTGGAAGTGGTGACACGTAGCAGCATAAATAATTATCTTTGGGCCCTTTCACCTCTGAATTCTTTTTTTACAGCGTACAGAACATGGTCTGAAGAGGTTAATAAACGCGCTGCCGCAGAGTGCTTACAAAATTAATGCAGCTGCCATGGATCTGGGGGGCTCCCTGGGAGTGGGGCTTTGCTGCCTTCCAGCTCTCCCAGAGAAGCAAAGAATGAGCTTGCTGGGGTGGTGCAGGTGTTGGGCAGTTTTATTCCAGCCCGGAGCAGCACACACGTCCACCACATCCACGGCTGCTGCAGCGCTCCCAGGCCTCCGCTTTGTCCTTCCCTGCTGATGGTTTGGAAGGGTTTTTTAAGGGATGTAGCCAACTTGTTTATTTTTTTAATTGAGTTCATCTAGCCTGGAAACAAACCTTCCCTGCACGGGCAGGCTGCAGGAGCTTCCCTGGCAGGTCTGCTCACGGGCTCCGTGGTTTCCGTGGTTATCCCAGCCGCCGTGTGCTGTGACGGGGAGAGATTTCTCTTCTAAAGGAAGGAAGCCCCTTTTTCCCTCCACACCCAAAATCCATGAGTAAAGAGCAAACCAAGCATGTAGCTGGTGTTGGTGCATCACCTTTAATTAACTTGCTGGTCTCTGCCATGTACCAGGTTTGGAATTAATTTAAAATGTTTTAGGGGCGCTCTGTGAAATTTTCAAATGGATTTTTCCCCTGGATGCTTGATGTACCAAATGCCTGAATTTAAGTACAAATATACATCTAATTTGGAGTAATTTCCAAAGTGGGATTTGGATCTCTTTGACCTCTTACTAAAGCGAACGAGTGCTGGAAAACACCTCTTCTGCAACAAATACAGCTTTCGTTTTTCCTTAAAATACTTCTGTGTAAAAATGCCGAGTGTGAGCTGCCCCACGTCCCTGGCTCCAGCATTTGTCCCTTTGCAGCAGAGGTGTCACAGGTGGGAAGTGCCTTACCCACGGTGCTGGCTGGGGGTGGATTTATTTGGGATTCCAAAGCCGGTGCAGCACACCAGGCGATCCAGCCCCAGCCCGTGTTTTTGGGAGACTCCACAGCAGGATGAGGGATGCTCAGCCCTGCCCCTGTCACCTCTCTGTGCAGAGGATGTTTTGTCCCTGTTCCGTGTGGCGCCTGGAGCTCACCCCACTTGTTTACTCGTGCTGCTAATCCCAAAAATAAATGCTTGCTTTTGTTTGTTTGTTTGCAGGCGTACGGCCCCGGGAGGCCCTACCCGCTCCCACATCCCGCAGGAAGGTACAGCTGGAATTAGCTCCTGCCTCCTGGGGGTTTTTTTAAACATGGAAAACGTCCGGGTTTTTTGCTTTTGTTCTTTTTATTATTTGTGGGGTGAGGGGAAAAAAAGAAAAAAAAAAAAAGAAATTGTTAAGCACCATCCCTGTAGTTTTTAAACGGATGCCTGTTTTAAATGTGCACATTTCTTACGGACCTGATGATGATTTTTTGGGAGGGACTGGGAAGAGCGGATTGCTGTCGGACGAGGTGGGTGTGCTGCGTTGTCCTCCTTACATATCCAAGCTGTGCCGAGCGCTGCCCGCCCCTCTGAACTCCAAACATCCTCTACTCCACACACAAGAGCCTGAAAACAGACAAGGAGTTGGAAAGAATGCCCAGAAATGGGATTTTATGGACTCTGGGGGCAGACCCAGCAGGCGGCACTGA
This sequence comes from Camarhynchus parvulus, assembly GCF_901933205.1. Lineage (NCBI taxonomy): Eukaryota > Metazoa > Chordata > Aves > Passeriformes > Thraupidae > Camarhynchus > Camarhynchus parvulus. The sequence continues at coordinate 5,000,334 of NC_044573.1, read as the reverse complement.
GAGACACGGCCCTCGCTGCTCCTTGGCAGATGCTTCCTTCGGTTTCTCGGACTCTGAAGTAAAACATTTCAACTTTTTGGATGTGTGCCCATTTCTGGCGTGGGTTTTGTCATGGCATAACCAGGCAGGGGCCGTGGGTTTGTCTGTTTGATACCTAATTTAAAACGGCTGCGAAGGGCAGGAATTCCATTCGTTTTTAGCACTCTTTCTAGGGATTTTCTGTGTGAGTGTACCAAATCAGTAAATATTTTTATTTGCTTTATAAAGTGGCTTTTGAAATTCTGAGCAGTGGCGTGTGGTTAATTTCCAGCCCCCTCCAGAGCCTGTTTGTATCTTTTACTTGTGTGCACACATTCCTGTTGATTTATTGGAAAATAATTCCACCCAACCTCTAGAATTTAAAATCTTTGTGTAATTTAAAAAAAAGAAAATTAGGAGAGCATCCAGTTGAGCTTTCCCTTTGGATTTTTCAATTAAATCCAGGTATTGTGTAAAGTTCCCAGCCCCGCTCTTGCTCCAACTCCTTGGTGCTCCCTTCTTTCCAAACATCCAGGTATTAATCACCAGCAACTGGGGTAAAAGCCCTGACAGCCCCGTTTAACTTGGAAGGAAGAAATCAACCTGGATTCATTATTTTCAAGTGATGGAAGGTGGAGAAGAATCCTTCATTGTGATGCAGCATTCCCGGGGCTGGGAGCCGCCAGCCCTCCCCAAGGCCTTCTCCCACGGCTGGGAAAAGATTGGGGTGCTCAAAAAGAGCCATTTTGCTTTTCCAGCAGGACAAAACCAGCTCTGAGGGTGAGTTTTCTTGGGAATGGGCTGGAGGAAGGAGTGGGGTGGGTTGCCTACATTCCAAAGGTGGATGGACCCCCGTGCTGGTGGCTTTGTCCCTTGCTCCCGTTTTTTGGGGCACAAAAAGTCTGGGTAAACATTTGGAGAGCTGCTGTGGGAAAGGCTCATCCCTGCAGGTTTCACTTTGCCCAACCCTTCACCCCCTTGCAGTGTGAGTGGAGCCAGCCTGGGCTCTAGGAGCTGCGCTGCCCACTCGGAGCCTTGGAGCTCTGCTTGGAGCCGTGTGCTGGCCTGGGGCTTCCTTCCCTCGGCTCTGATGCAGGGGTGGGATGCCGGACCTGGCCGGGCAGCACCAGCCTTCCTGGGGCTCTGCTGCAGCTCCCTGTGCCCCCAGCTGCTGGGGGGCACCCTGGGACAGCATCCCTGTGGAGCTCCTCAGGCTGCTTTGCTGACAGGTAACATTTGTTTTTCCCCAGGCTGGAGCTGAGCCTGGCATATTCCCTTGGATTTAACAGAGTTTGAGGGAGAAGCCACTCACCAGGCTGGGCTCAGTCCCACCCCACACACTCTGGGCTGTTTCCCCGTGGGACCCAACAGGGAGAAATTCTCCGTCATGGAACAGGGAGGGAGCCGGGGGGAAAGGGGTCTCTTTCCAGAAGAACGGTGGAGATTCCCTTCCCCTCCAGCCTCCCGCTTGGGGCTTGGGAACGGGTCTGGGAGTGGGTCTGTGGTCTTGCAGAGGCCAAAATCAATCCGATTTTCCGTTTCAGAATCGTTCCCTCATGGCACAGCCGGGAGTGGAGCAGCCCCCGGTGCTTCCCGGGGCTGGGGTTCAGCGGGTCCCCCAAGGATGGGGAGCCTGGCTGAGGCGGGAGGGATGCGGAATTAAATCCTTGGCAGCCGACAGGGAAGCAGAAAAAAGGGGGATTTTGAGGTTGTCCTTCAGTCCATACACCGAGAAAGAAGCAGCCGAGTCGTGAGAACAAGGCTTCCTTTTATTGTTTAAAATAAAATTAAAATAAAAAATAAAAGAAAGGAAACTTGCCGGAAAGTCCCGAGGAGCGTTTCCCGACGTGCGGGATTTCCTCGGACAGTGGCGCGGGGATAAACCCCGCTTCGGGCGCCGCGCATCCTCCGGCCCCGGCTGCTGCGGGGTCCGATCCCGGCGGGAAGCGGGGTCCAGCCCCGGGAATCCCCGGGCTCTCCGTCACCTCCGCAGGGCTCCGAGCTCGTCGGGAGCTGAGCCAAGGGCCGGGGGCTTGAGGCGGCTCCGCGGGACGCGCGCCCCGTCCACGCACGGGCATTCACTAACTGCGCGGTATTTAATATAACAACAACGAGAAAAACGGGGTTTTCCCCTGAAATCCGAGCACCGGCGCTGCAGGGCTCTCCTGCCCGGCTCCCGCCTCAACTGAGCTGCGACCCAATTTACCTCGGGCGGAGATAAGAACGGAATGGCACCGTTGCGGGGCACCCCCACGACATAAATTCGGCCGCGATGAGCTGCGCCTCGGAGGGTTTATCGCGGTACGCGCCGCGGCTCCCGGGCTGCGCTGCCGCCGGGGCGAGGGGCCGGGCCGGAGCGGAGCCCCGCGCTGCCCCGGCTGCCCCCGCCCCGTCGGGAGGAGCTCTCGGCGGCCGGGACACGGAGGCGCGGACACGCGTGCACGCCGACACTCACACACATCCACACCGACTCGCACTCACGCAAGCACTCGGCGCTGCCGTCGGGGCCGTTTGTCCAAAACCAGGAGAGACTTTAAAAAAACTCGAAGGGAGGTCGGGAGGGGACCGAGGGTGGGGCGGCCGTCGGCTATCCCCGCGGGCACCGGGCAGGGCGGAGCGTCCGGTGCCGGAGGAGCGGGGCACTCGGGGGGACACACACGGGACGCACCGATTATTATTACCACGTCCTGCCGTAGAGCAGGTTGGGGCTGACCATGCCGCCGTTGTAGTCGACGCCGGCCGAGTCCAGGGGGGCCAGGGGAGCCACGGGGCCGTGCAGCGCCGGCGGGCTGGGCGACAGCTCCTCCAGGTCGGCCGCCTGCCCCAGCGAGCCGGGGTGCGGGTGCGCGGCGGGCGCGGCGGCGGCGGGGGCCGCGGGGCGGCCGGCCCGGGGCCCGGGGTGGCGTTGCCCGGCGGCGGGCAGGGTTTGCCGTCCTTCACCAGCACCGGCACGGCCACGCGGCGCGGCGAGGGCTGCTGGCACAGGCCGCCGCCGCTGCCGCTGCCGCCGCCGTCGGGGTGCAGCTGCTGGGCGGCCGCCTTGTCCTTGGCCTGGCGCTTCATCTTGTAGCGGTGGTTCTGGAACCAGATCTTCACCTGCGTGGGGGTCAGGTGGATCAGGCTGGCCAGGTGCTCCCGCTCGGGCGCCGACAGGTACTTCTGCTGCTTGAAGCGCCGCTCCAGCTCGTAGACCTGCGCCTGCGAGAAGAGCACCCTCCTCTTCCTCCGCGGCGCCGCGTGCAGCGGCACGATGGCCTTGGCGCCCTCGGCGATGCCGCTCAGGCCGCCCATGCCGGCCACGTTCATCCCCGCCGACGGGCCCATGAACCTGGAGACTGAGCGGGACGGCCTGCTCAGCGCCCGCCCCGTCGGCGCCGCGGCTGCCCCCGCGCTCGGCCGCCCCCCTCCTCCTCCTCCGCCGCGCCCCCCGCGCCCGCACTTACTGCTGGAGTAGCGGGGGTCGCCGCCGGGCCCGTACCAGCCGCCGCCCGCCGCCGCGCCGCCCCGCATCCCCTCGGGGTAGGCGGGCAGCTCGCCCACGTTGCCCAGGCCGCCGTTGCAGTAGCCCCCGACGGCGCCGTGCGGGAACTGCGACACGCCGTGGGGCATGTGGTAGGCGGCCGCGCCCGCGGGGACGTGCTGCGGCACGGCGGCGGCGGCGGCGGGGGGCACGGACGCCTGGCGGTACGGCCCGAGGGGCGCGCCCAGCCCGCCCGCCCCGTCCATGCCGCCGAACTTCTTGTAGCTCTCCTCCATCGGGCTGAGGATGTCGGTGACCGAGAAGGGCGTCGTGTGCTTGGGGCTCAGCGACATGGCGCGGCGGGGCGGGACGCGACGGGGCGGGCCGGGCCGGGCCGGGCTCTGCCGCCGGCACCGGCGAGCCGTCCGCGGCGGCGGCCACCAGCCCCGGGCGCCGGTAGCTCGCCGGTTCTTTTAGCCCGGCGCCGGGTTTACGCCAGACGCGGGGGGCGGAGCGGCGGCGGGCGGCCCCGGCCCCTCCCCGCCTCCCGCCGGCCCCCGGCCCCGGCCCCCTCCTCCCGGCCATTGTCCTGCGCCCGCCCGACGGCTCTTAAGCCCGGCCACGCCGGGGCAGCGCCTGAGCGGCTCTGAGCGGCCCCGGCCCCGCCGCCCTCGCCCGTAAGTACATGCCCGTTCCCCCGAGCCCCTCGCCACGGTGCGCCGCCACCCCCGGGCAGAGCGGCTCCCGCCCGGCCCCGACGGCAGCACCGAGCATCCCCATCCCCTCTCCCGGGCGCGCCCTGGCTCTGCACGGCTCCCGCCCGGCCCCTATCCCGGCCCCTCGGAGCCGCTGCCGCGGGGTGCGAGGCCAGCGGGGACCCCCGCGGCACCGGCGCCCCTTTAGGGCCGATGCTTCGTTTGCGGTTGCGTTTTCGGGGGTTTTTCGGTCGTTCTTCGTTTGTTCGTTGGTTTTGGCGCAACGAAAGGCTCGCCCGGGGCAGCCCGAGCCCGCGGGCGGGGGCCGGGACCAGACGGGACTCGCTCCGCCGCCCCGGGAAGCGGCTGCGGGGCTCCTGCCCCGGCACCCCGCGCCCGTCGGGGCCGCTCCGGGGCTGAGCGGGGTCTCTGCCGGGCTCAGAGGTCGGGGCGCAGCCAGACCCCGCGGCCGAAGCTGTGCCCGTTCCCCCGGGCCGGGCACCGCCGCGACGGGGCGGGCGGAGCCGTGCGCGGGGAGATGCGCTGGGTGCGCGCCCGGCCGTGCGCGGGGACCCGCGGGGCTGCGCCTTCCCCAGAAATTGGTAAAACTCGGTGTGTTCAGTGAGCAGCCTTGCTCCAAAGCGGCACCGTTCCCGAGGTGCTGCCGGTGTTCGCGCACGGATTCCCCTCTGCGGGTTCGGGGGAGCCAGGGGTATCCCGCACCCTCCAGACTGGACCCTTCCCTTCTCAAACCCCATCTTTTCCCTGATCTTTTTGGAGGCAAGGCACCTGCAGCTCTGATAAAAGATCGGAGCGAGCACAGTTTTGCGTTTTAAACTTTGTGCTCCGCGCTGAAACTCTGACACCACGGGGAGGGTCAGGAGTTAAACGGGTCCCGAATCTCCACGCACTGCCGTCCAAATCAGCTCTGTTCAGTTGCACCATTCGGACAGAATTCCTGGCACCTCCGTCCTTTTTTTCCCTGTACATGTCTTCCCCTCCCCTGCTCAAAAAAAAAAAAAAAAAAAAAAAAAAGGGCGGGGGGAAGAAGAGAAAAAGCAAAAGCCTCTCTACATCCTTGTAGAGATGGGGCTGCCCCACGGATGAGGACACTGCTGCCCCTCAGGGTAACCCAGGGCGGGACACAGCTCTGTCCCTGGGGTCGGGCCCCCAGCACAGCCCCCGGTGCCCAACAGGGTCACCAGGGGTACCAGTGAACTGCTGAACCATGGCTGAGCCCAGCTCTTCCTTCATCAGAGTCTTCCTCCAAAGGCTGATAATTTTATTATTTTATTTTGCTTTATTTTGCTTTGTTTTATTTTATTTTACTTTTTTATATTTTATTTTACTTTTTTATTTTATTTTTTTACTTTATTTTACCTTTTTAAACTTTATTTTACCTTTTTTACTTTATTTTGCCTTTTTTTTACTTTATTTTACTTTACTTTATTTTTCCTTATTTTTCTTTACTTTATTTTTCTTTACTTTTTTTTACTTTAGTTTTTTTACTTTACTTTTTTTTATTTTACTTTTTTACTTTTTTATTTTACTTTTTAAACTTTATTTTATTTTATTTTATTTTATTTTATTTTATTTTATTTTATTTTATTTTATTTTATTTTATTTTATTTTATTTTATTTTATTTTATTTTTCTTTATTTTATTTTATTTTTCTTCATTTTATTTTATTTTATTTTGGCACCTGTAGTTTTCCATCCCTACTGGAGCAGGTCCCCTCCTTTCCTGGGCTCACACTCCAGGTAGGAGCTGCTGAAACCTCTCTCCTCCCTGGACACAGAGGTGCCCGTGTGCTTTTGGGGCAGGGAGCAGCTTGGCAAAGCAGGAACCCTGCCCTGGGAGTGGGTGGATGGATGGATGGATGGATGGATGGATGGATGGATGGATGGATGGATGGATGGATGGATGGATGGATGGATGGATGGATGGATGGATGGATGGGAGGCAGAGCGTGGTGTCCCTGCTTCCCTCTGGGAAGGGAGAGGCTGCTCCTGGTGCTGTAGGGATGACTCCCTGCAATCACTGGGGATCTCCCCGAGGCCTCAGTGCTGCTTAGGGGTCAAAGCAGACAGAATAAGGTGAAGGGCTGGTAGGGACTGGTCCTGTTTGTGTCAGACTGGCCCTGTAAGCCGGGATTTTGGGATGTGGCGCAAGCAAGGTGGTTTGTAGGGATTCAGGGGACGGCTGATTCTGTCACCAGCCCCTGCTCACACCCCAGGACTCTGGGCTCCTGGGGCACAGGGAGAGAAATTCCAGCCAGGGTGTCCCAGGACAGCAGCCCAGGAAGGGGGAGCTGTGGGAAAAAGGATCCTGAACACCACGGCTGCCCCCAAATCTGCTGCTGGAGCTGGGATGAGGAGCCACGTGGAGCTTCCCTGGTGGCAGGGCTGGGACAGGTCCCTGGGGCACAGCGGGGGCTGAGCCAGCCCCTGCCCACCGGGGCATCCCTGAGCCTTGTCCTGGGGGCAGAGGCATCGCTGCAGCCCCTGAGGGAGCCCGGGAGAGGCACAGCCCAGGGGGAGCTGGTAGAAATGCAGCCAGCAAAGCGCCTCGTGGCCATTTTGCACTGAAAACACCCCAGAATTTCCTCCCACATCAGTAACGTGATGTTTGGGATAAAAATCATCACTTCATTTCGGTGGTAGGTGTAAAGAAAATCCTTTTGTTGTGGCAAATGTCTCACCAAAAAACCAACCCGCTGACCTTGAACTCTTTCTCGCTTATAGAGCGTGTTTTTCTAACCTAACCCTCCATCACCTGGAGGTTCCACAAAAAACAGGACTTTTTCCTTCCCTACCCTGGCAGGATCAAGCTGCAGATTCCATGTGAAGTAGTTTAAAAGCAAATTAAAAAAAAACCAAAAACCAAAACCAAAACCAAACCAAAACAAAGAAAACAAAAACAAAACAAAAACCCCAAACAAACAAAAAAAACCCCAAAACCAAAACAACAACAGAAAAAAAAAAAACCAAACCAACATAAAAGACCCAAACACATAGGAAATGCAACAACAAAAAGCCAAGAAGCCAAACTCTTGGGTTTTAATTTTTGGGGGTGATTTTCCCCGTTCCCTGATTACCCCCGTTCCGCGGAAGGTCGCCGGGATCCCGGGCTGTGCAGATGTTATTTCCAGGAGTGCAGATGTTATTTCCCAGCCCGGCTTGTCTCCCGGATAATAATGACACCTTCGGGGCTCATTTCCACACATAAGTTGTCCTTTGCCGTGCGAGCCCGTGCCTGTCACCGCCGAGGTGCTGACCCCGGTGAGCCGCAACTGACACGGAGATGGAGGCTGATTTTTTGGGGGGGCGTTTTTCAATAATCCAGTATAAATGCTAATTTATTTCTCGGCCCGAGAAGCGGTGGTTTCCTCTAAATAATCAGCGGCGGCCTCTCTCTGTGCGCGGTGACAGCGCTGTGGTGGCAGTTTGCCTCGATTCAGCTCTCACCAATAATTTGCGGAGATTAAAAGGGTCTCGGAAACGGAGGCTTAAGGAATTGCTTTCTAAAGACGTGGCGAGATTGGAAAAGGAACCCGGGGTTTCCAGCGCGCTCTAAAACCATTTCCACGCAAAGCCCGGAATTAGGAGTTTGAAGTGGCGCTAAATGGGCTGTTCACAGGCAAGGCGAGAAATTAACCCGGCACCGGCACCGCCGGGACACCTTGCCTGGGGAAATGGAGCCTTGAGCCAAGAACTGCGGGCTGGGATGCCCGGCAGGAATGCCCATCGGGAATGCCCACCGAGAGTGGCACGGCCACAGCAGGACACCCTGTGACAGGTCTGGTCTGCCTTAAAGTCAGGTTTAAGGGGTGTCATCTCCTTGTGAACCCTGCCCCTCTTCACATGATGATAACTCATGGCATAATGTTTATCCTTGTGGGTGCAGGTTTTCCTTAGGCAGCTTTTTTGGGATAACCACCCCCCCATAGCAATAAATACACTGGTCTCACACAGCCTTCCCTGGAATTCCTGCTTGCTGGATGGGTGTGTTTTCCCGTGGGGCTTGGGTGACAAGGCAGCTTTCCTCCTGCCTGTGAAAGGGGATGTTTCCAGCTACTGAGCTCCCAGGTAAATGCCTTGTGTCCTCAGATCCAGCTGGGAAAAGTTTCTGGAAAGGGAAAAGTGTGTGGATGGGAGCAGAGCACGTTCCAGTGCGGGCAGCAGAAAAGCGAAATATCCCAGAGCTGCTTTTAGGGTTTTCCTAATTATTGAGGTGGCAGGAAATGCTCCAGCGCTGTGGGATATTCCTGAGGCATCTCCTCCAGCTTTTCCTCAGATTACAGAACGTGGAGGTTTCTCTGGCACCACTCTATGCTTGAATCCCTGATCCTGGATCCCAGATCCCTGATCCCTGTACCTGCCCCATCCCACCTGGCAGCAGCGTGTGCCACCGGCTCCTTTGTGCTGGGCCCGCTGCCTCCCTCCCCTTGCTGAGGCTCTGTTCTTCATTCCATATTGTTTTCCCAGTTTAATTAGTGGGAATAACAAGGCTGGCTTTCCCTGTGGCTGCAGCATGGGTGAGGGAACGCCAGGAAAATCCAGGCTCATGAGTTACTCCCAGGTTTAAATTCCCTCCTGCTTTGTGCTGCTCCTGCCTTTGGAATGGGAGCCCTTCCACATGGTGGATGTTTTAATTAATTATGACATTCTAAATATGTTCTCATCTTTTCCATGGGTTTTACCTGGCCTGGGCTGTGGGATCACCATGGAATTCCTGCCTGCTTTGGGATGGAAGGGACTGGAAGGACCATCCCGTGCCAAGCTCCAGATTAGGTTGCCAGGGTCCCGTGCAGCCTGGCCTGGAGCAATTCCAGGGTTATCCAGCATTCCCATGCTCCTGGCTGCTGGGTTCAGTGCATGTCCAGGACACTGTGCTGCTGCTGGGGACTTGGGGTGAGCTTTATCCCTGCCTCTGCTGCCCTGTGCTGGTGGGGAGGGTGAAGAAGCCAGAGGCTGCCTGTGTCCAGCTGGGAATTTCGCTTCCTGACAGAGCTGGATCTGCACAAACCCTCAGACAAGCACATGGGTTTTCTTGGGAAAGGGGAAAATAAAAAGATGGAAAAACCTCCATTTGGGTTGGATGTGAGGAACTCATGAAGTAGAGAGACTTCCTGAAGGATAATCTCCACGAATTCTAAAATCAGAGCAATATTCCATGTACACTTAGGAGTAACCATAGTGACTTGGGGCCCTGGAGCTCCAAAGTGGGGAGAAATTCCCTCTTTTGGAGGAAAAATCCATCCCTCTTTTCTGTGCAAGCTTGAGGAGTAGGGTTGTGCCTGATGGGTGCAGGACCTGACAGGGGAATAGGGAATGTGTCATTTCCTATTGGGATGTGGAGAGCCAGGGAAGATGGTCCAGTGGTGCAGCTGTGGGTGTGAAATGGGGATCAACTGGGATTTTGGGATATTTATCCCCCCTGAGGAGCAGCTTCAGGGCTTGCTCCCTGTCACTGGAGCAGAAGGAGCTGGAGCCCAGACATGGCAGAGGTGGGATCAGCCTGGGACAAACCTGTGGGAGCTGAGGTTGTGCTGTGGGATCACCTCGAGACAGGACCTGGCCAAAGACCCCTGAGCCCCTTGTGCTGCTGGATCCTTCGTGCTGCTGGATTCTCCATGGTTGGATATCGACTCCTCCTGGCCCTGTTGGGTCCTGCCAGCAGCTCCAGACCTTGCAGGGCTGGGAAACACCACCCAAGCATCCTTTAAATCCCACTGAGGCACCCAGGGAGGCTGTGGGGCAACATCCTGGGGTTTGTGGGACAGCCTGGTGTGGAAGTGATCCAGATCCTGGATGGGGAATAACAGAGCAGGACAAGACAGGGCCAGGAGCAGTCTGTTAAACTGGATTTGTGAAGGATGTGGCCCCCAAGGAGACGAGTTCTGCTCTCAAATCAGCACGTAGCGGTGGGAGATGTCTCCCAGGCTTCCTCCACAGAAATCCCTTCTGCTCTAGCCACCTTTGCCTGGATCCAAAGGTGTTCCACAGGGAAATTCCCTCTGGGCTGTGGGAGGCAGTGGCAGGATGGATAAGTGCCCTGCTGATGTGTGACCGTGTTCACAGGGGTGTTATGTTGAAGGAAGAGACGAGGGTCTGACTCCATGTTTCACAAGGCTTGATTTATTATTTTATGATATATATTACATTAAAACTATACTAACAGAATAGAAGAAAAGGTTCTCATCAGAAGGCTAGCTAAGCTAAGAATAGAAAGGAATGATAACAAAGGCTTGTGTATCGGACTCTCTCTCCGAGCCAGCTGGGCTGTGATTTGCCATTAATGATAAACATCCAAGATGGGCCAATCACAGATGCACCAGTTGCATTCCACAGCAGCAGATAATCAAACTTTACATTTTGTTCCTGAGGCCTCTCAGCTTCTCAGGAGGAAAAATCCTAAGGAAAGGATTTTTCATTAAAAGATGTCTGCGACACTGATGCCTTCCCAGCTTTGGGAATCCGCTGCTCCATCACGAGGAGCAGCATTCCCGTGTGGAACTCTGTGGTGCACGGTCCCTCATGACTGATGGACATTACCCAACCACTGGTTTGGGGCTCTCACTTGCAGGAGTCAACACTTTGGGGGGACAGAAATCCCTGGAAACATCCCACTGTTGAAGTGCTGGAATAAGCCAGGCTTGGAAAAACAGCGGAGAAGTTTCACACTTGAACAAAGCCCCTGAGGAGATGTTGGAGAGGTGCTGGCCTCTTCCAGATGGGCTTAATAAAAGACTTGTTAGGTTAAAAAAAAAGAGGAAACTGAAGTTAAGGACCTTCTCCTGCGTGCCGTGCGTTTTCTCCTGCTCAAGGCCATCCTTTTTCCCAGAGCCCAGGTTCCTGCTCCGCCTCATTGTTCCCTCCCGGTGCTGCCGTGCCGGCTCTGACCCGCCAGTGTCACGGCTCCCCGGAGCTGTTTGTCACCATGGAGTTGGCTCTGCAAGGCAGGAGTGGCATTCCAATCACCCAAACCGGGCTCGGCGCTGCCTTCCCCTGGCACTGGCAGCGGGATGATCCCAATGGATGCGGGGCTGAGGGCCTTCGTCCCTCGCTTTGCTTTTTCCCCCTGAAGATCTCGCTCGGTGGATGGGGAAGGGAGTGGAGCTGGGGGAGCTGAGGATGGAAGGAGACATGGATGCCTGTAAGTCCTCCCTCTTATTTTCCTGCAGGAATCTGCCCTGCTCTGGAACCCTTGGGAATCATGCTTGAATCCTGGGGGGTGGTATTTTTGGGGTCCCCAGACGAGGGAAGGAAGGAATGAATCTGACTCCATGCTCTTAGAAGGTTAATTTATTATTTTATGATCTATATTATATTAAAGGATACTCTATGTTCTTAGAAGGCGAATTTATTATTTTATGATCTGTATTATATTAAAGATACTATACTAGATAAATATAATACTAAATAAATAAATATAACACTAAAAAATACTATACTAAAACTATACTAAAGATTGGGGAAGGATGCAGACAGAAGGCTAAAAAGGTACTAATGAAAAATTTGTGACTCCTTCCAGAGTCCTGACACAGCCTCACCGTGATTGGTCATTAAGTCAAAACAATTCACGTGTTGGATGAACAATCTCCAACCACATTCCAAAGCAGCAAAACCCATGAGAAGCAAATGGGATAATATTGTTTTATTTTTTTCTCTGAGGCTTCTCAGCTTCCCAGGAGCAAAATCCTGGGCAAAGGGATTTTTCCAGGCAATGTGACGGTGACACTGGAGTTTTTACTTTCAGGACTGTGGATCTCACAAGGGCAGGATTTGAGGTGTCCCAAGGGGAGCTGTTCCCTGCTGGGCTCCAGGTATGTGGGATGCGCTCCCCAGTGCCCAGCAGCACTGGGAACATCTGCTCAGGGAGCAGGGGTAGGGCTGAGAGCTTTCTCAGGGAGTTCTTGGGTTTTGGCTCTTGCCAGGAGCCAGCCTTGATGATTCTAATTGATTCAGTTTTAATTGTTGTGGCAGGTCTGGTGCTGGGCTTGCCCCAGGTCTAACTCCTGCTCTGTCAGCCTTGGTCCAGGGGGAAGCTGGTGACTCCATGCTGCTGAGCCCCTCATCCATCCCTGTGGAAGGAATTGCTGCCCATGGGAGGCGTGTGATGGCTTTGGGTCTGTGTGACAGCTTTGGGTCTGTGTGACAGCTTTGGGTCTGTGTGACAGCTTTGCATCTCTGTGCCAAACACACCCCTGTCCCCACTGCAAGGTGGGCTGGGACAGGGGCTGGAGGCTGCTTGGTGGCCACTGGCAGGGTCATTCTCACTAAAAACAGGGAAATAAAAGGTGCTGGTGGATGGGGGAGAGGTAGGATGAATGTTGTCCCTGGGAAAGAGCAGGGCCTGGGGCTGGGCACACCCTGTGGTGGGCACAGGAACAGGGACAATCCCAGCCTGGCATGGGCTGCCTCTGCCCAGCTCCACAGGGGGACGTGACAGGTAATTCCTCATTTCTCAGTGATTCCAGCTGAGCTTCCAACAGTTTGGGGCTCTGTGGTGTGATCACAGAACCCCTGAGGCTGGAAAATCCCTCCCAGCCCATCAGTCCAAGCTGTGCCCCACGCCCGCCTTGTCCCCAGCACAGAGCACTGAGTGCCACCCCCAGTCCTTCCTTGGATGGCCTCTCCAAACCTCCCTGGGCACTTCCAATGCCTGACCACCCTTTCCATGAAGAAATCCCCTCTGCTGTCCAGGCTGGGATCTGCCCCAGTGCCTGGCACGTGGAATGCTCCCCACCCCGGTGCCGGAATATTGACAGGGCACTTTTGCCGTGTTCATTCTGGCGTTAAACTGCTAATTAATTATGACATTTGTGCTACTTCATTCTGCGCCCTGGATCTGCAGAACCTGGCAGGCAGTTAATTAGCTCTCTCTATGCAAAGGATACAGGGGGAAAAAAATAATTGCTTGAGGAATAGTCACGGCCTTCTCTCGGCAAGGTCCTACCTACGAGCTGCCTCAGAGCTGCGCTCCCAGAGACGCCTCTGTCAAAGGCCAATCCTTTGGAAGAGAGGTTTGAAGGAAAAGGTTATCTGGGAGATGTGCCTGGCTGGCTGTTATTTAGTGCTTGTAAGTCCAAGGGAAATCAATTATCTAAACAACTCCCGTCGTGGAATGGGTTTCTTTATTCTTTTCTAAATATGTTCTTGTCTTTGTCTGTCTGCGTGGGGCTGTGTGCAGCCAGCGAACCTGAGAGCGAGGGAGGAGCCCTGGCCTCTCACAGCCCATGCCTGGCAAGGCTGAGGGGCTTCCCGCCTTCCTGGTTGTTTAAAAATAGAAATTTATATCCCAAAAGAGCTGTGGAGGGATGGGAGCCCCCAGTTTCACCCTCCCAAATTCTCTTCCCAAGTGGATCCTGGTTTCCCAGGCACACAAACGTGCCAAACTCCTCCAGGGGCTTCTCTGAAAGTGCTTTTGGGGTGGTGCTTGTGGTACCTTCTGCCTGTGGGCAGGTCTTGCTAATTTGGCGGGCACCTGTCCCCAAGCCCCTCTCAGAGGGCTCGGCAGCACATCCCCCTGGAGCAGGACCCCTGGGAAGCTGCTTCTCTGTTTTCCCCACCTTGGCTGCTGCTGGAACAAGGGGACCTTTCAGGTGCCTTCAATCCCAGGCTATTCCACCATTCTAACCCAGATTTTTTTTTTTTTTTTGCAGCACACCAGGCACCGCTCTCCCCATTTTCCACCTTCTCTAACGAGGAAAGGTCCGTGACCACGGCGGGCTCATCAGGATACAAGAGCAGGTTTTTACTTTGGGGCCAACAAAGACGAGGAGGAAACCAGGATAATGGAAATGGTGTTTGTGCCTGCAGGGATAAACAGGAATTTTCTTAACCAGATTGGAACCTCCAGCAGGTAACTTGCCCTCTGCTCCCCCTGCGAGAAAGTTGTTTTATTAGCAGATAGTTCCATGTTGAGGCTGCCACGGGAGTGTTGCAGTAATGGAGTTGACATCTATATAATGGAGTTGACATTTTATTCAAAAGGGAAAAGAAAAAGCTTTAACAAGCAGGGGTGCCCCCCTCCCCCTTCCTTTCTTCCCCTGTTTTGCTGCCATCGATCACATCAAGCCACACAAACTTTGAGCGGCCGCCCGTGCTGGCAATTTAATAAAATTCCATACAGCACTGGGTGCTTCAGGGACAGGGTGGGGGACAATCAGCCTGCTGGGAACTTGAACTTGGCTGAGAAATCAAGGCAAGGGCTTTGTTCAGCAGCAAAGCACCACGATTCCAGTTGGTTCTTGGCATCACGCTCGTGTTAACGTCGTGTGCCGGTCCATGTGTGTGCTGGATGCTTTTGGGATAGGGAGAACAGGGATTCCTGGAGAACAGGGGTTCCTGGGGAACAGGGATTCCTGGGGAACAGGGATTTCTGTCATCTCCTGTCTAGACTGCCTCAGGAGTGGGCTGCTGCTGCAGGTTCTGGGGTGGTTTGGGTTGGAAAGGAAACCTCTCCCGTGTTCTCCGGGTTCAGCAGAGCAGGTTTGGGGCAGCAGGGACAAACAGGCCCAGCTAGGCCCAAGGAGGTGACAGGATGAATTCCAGAAAAAAGATCTGGGATGGAAGCACCAAAGCACCCTCAGTGTATAACAGTCCTGCAGCCATTCCTTCCTGAGAGGAATGAGCCATCTGGGATCTGTATCCCTGGTTTGGGTGAGCAGGGAATGACCCACAGCTGTCCCCTCTGGTTGTCCCTTGTTCTGGGTGTAGCAGAAGGATCACTGAGGGAAAACATGAGCTCCCAGCTCCCAAAATGCTTTGGGGAAGTAGAGTATTTTTAATTAACTCAAGTTAAAAGTCCCTTGGGGGCATCTTTCCCCTGGTGTGTGATTTAAGTCACACATCTCCCTTTCCCCCCTCCTGACGACTCGGTTGCCGCGGCCCGTTGACATTTGTGTTTCTGATGTAATAATCAGATGCTAAAACACTGAGATTACATTTGGATCAACACATTTGGTTCTTAAACCCCGAAAGTAATTATCTTTTCTCATCTACAACGGATGGAAATATTATTCCATTAACCATTAAGCAGCTCTGAGCCGGGGCTGGTGTCACTGTTGTGAGGCCTCCTGGGATTTTAACTTCAGCTTTTCCCCATGGCCAGAAACTTTTTGTGGAGCTGTGGGTGAGAGTTCACGGGTGGGAAGTGCCTCAAGTAGAATGAAGGTTCTGAAAACCTGGCCTTGAGCATTCCCAGGGATGGACACCTGCTAAAATCATGGTTAAATTCCTTTGCTTTTGTCTGGGTTTTCCCTGAAGGAAAACATCTTGCTGGAGCCCAAGTTAGTGAATGCTCTCCGTGCACCCAGCTCTCCACTTGGCTCCCTGCAGAACAGGGATGCACCCAGGGCCCCTCAGGCACCCTTTGGAAGGGATTCCCGGGGAGGAAATTGGTGAGGAAGTCAATAAGAGCACGTGTTTGAAGTGGGACTTCAGCTCAGGGCTGGGAACACTTGAGGAAGCTCTGGCCACAATTAAGCACTTAATCAGGAGAGAGCAGCAATTTCCCGAGCGCAGGAACCACCGAGTGCACATCCAGAGATGGGAGGGAAAAATGTCTCTGTGGCAATTAAGATCCCTTCTGATGGAGCCTGGGAATGGCCTCGTGGAGTGACTTTTGTGGCACAGTGGGTGCCAGGGATTTTCAGAAATGCAAACCCTGGTGCCTCAGATGCTGCTTAAGGTGTAAAACTGATCCTCCCGTGCCACTGCTGTTCAGTGGGTCCTCTCCTGCTGGCACTGTTTTCCCTCCCTTGGAATAACAGCTGAAATTGTCTCTTTTTCCCCCCCAGGTGCTGGCTGGAGACCCCACGCAAGCATTCCAAGGATAACAGGTTTCCCAGGCAGTTTTCTGGGTGCAGAGCTGCCCGAGGAAGGTGCTGGTCCCTCAGGAGGATGCACTGGGGCTCCTGCCCTGCTGCTTTTTGTTGTTTTTGGGGCTCGTTCCTCCCCTGTGCCTCACCCAGCAGGTGGGGCTGGGCTGGGCTGATGATCTCCCTGCTCCTATTTTTCCCTCCCAGGGAGCTGCTCCATGCCCAAGCTGTGGCAAACTCAGCTGCATGTGTGAGCTCTCTGCTCTCCCCCTCCTCCCCAATCCCAAAGTTTTCAGGGCAGATCTGGGAAGCGCTCAGTGCTCTCTCTCCACTCGTTCCATACTCGATTACAGATAATGCTGTCGAGGTTTATTGTTGATATTTTCTGGTTTGTTGCCTCTGTGGCTTCTCAGAACTCCTTGTTCCATCTCCAAATGGCAATGAACACGGAGCCTGCCACCGCCAGCGTGGCTTCTCCTCCTTGGAGCACCTGATTCAGTCTCCTGAAGTCACTGGGAGTTTTTTCCAGTGGATCTCAAGTCAAGAACCTTCCAGGCTGGCGCTGGCTTTGATGGGCTTCGAGTGTGGCACACAAGGCACAATGGGCTCCTTGTTCCTCTCCAGTTCCCCGGGAGCTGTGCTGAGCCATGCTGAAATCATCCCAAATAAATGCAGATTAAACCCTTGTCGTTATTTTGGGGGAGTTTCAAGGGGCTCAGACAAAGCTGGGATTGCTCTGAGTGCAATTACCTCTGAGAGCTGTGTGGGCAGCTCAGGAGGTGGAAGAAGAAGCCTGGAGTGGTGGGAGTTATTCCTTAAAAACTGAGAGTACGCATGAACAACCTGCCCAAGCAGGTAGCTGGAACATTTTTAGGTGCTCCACTGTGGTGTTGCTTCCCAAAGGTCCCTAAGGCAGCCAGGGGAGGGGTTAAGGGTGGCTTTTCCCCCTGCTGCAGCCAGATGGGATGGAATAAATCTCCCCTCACATACAGCCAAGCCAAAACAAATATTGTGCAGTGATTAAGTGGCAACCCAAACAGAGGCAGGCATCCTGCGGGCTGAGGCAGGAAACCTTGGGTTGCAAACCTCAAGATACTGTTAACTTCATTTGATTACATATTTGATGGCTATCTGGAGTAGCCCATGAATTATTGATGGAGAAAAGCTGCTGTTTGCCTTTAAAATCAAGCTGCACCAAGTAGAGATGAGTATGTAGGGGTGTAAATGCTGTTTGCACAGGGCACTGGAGAGGTCCCCAGTGTCCCTGCTGGTGACCAGGGGCAGGAGCTGCTGGAAGGACACGTGGAATTCTCCCTGTCTGATAATCAGTGGTTATCATCAATTAGGGAGCAGGAACAGCAAAGCTCTTCAGCTCCCCCGTGGCCGAGCTGGAGCAGGAAAACCCCAAACCCAGGTAGGTGCTGTTCCCTGCCCTCGGGGTGTGAACAGAGCCCGGCTTTGGAACAACGGGGTGGAGCTAAACTGGGATTGCTCCCGGATTCCTGTTTGAATCCCGGCACAACGGCAACAGCCACATGGAAAATCTGGGCTTGTTTATTATTTTCTTCATGCCAGTGGCACAAACCCGATGATGTACCCGGCCAGATGGCTTCTGGCACGTCACTGAGTTGATTTATCCCTTCACAGGTGCTGGGAGATCCAGGGGAAAAAAAAAACCAACACATTTTCAAAAGTCAAAACCTCCCAAAGACAAATTAGTGAGCTGATGTGTCTGGCCACACAAACCAGGATAGATGGAGCTGGATGTCACATGGGTTTTCCCAGAGTCGGTGCCCCACTGCCACAACACTGGCAAATCCCTGCTGGACATTTTCCCTGCCACTGGAGGTGACAACATTTTGATGTTGTGGCTGTGTGGCCCAGCTGGGAGCCGCTGATGTGCTCCAGAGGGACTTTGGACGGGCCAAATTTTGGGTGGGTTTCTGTCAGGCAGGACCACACAGCGCTGGGGCTGCTCTTCCATAATGGAGCATTCATTATTTGGTGATTATTTGCAAATCCTTGGTTCAAGAGGAAGAGAGGAGAATAAAAATTTATCCTGAATGGACTTCACCAGGATAAAATGACTTGCAGTGTTGCCATTCCTCTGACTTTTTAGCTCCATTGTGTAATCTGTTTATTGATTAATTTTCCCCAAGACTTTGTGTGGGAAGGGAGGTTGGGTTTCCTGTGTGGGGGGTGCTCTGGGGTGCTCCAGGAAGGAATTGGGTGCACACTGAGTGACCATCCCTCCTCCTCTCCCTCCCTCCTCACCACAATCAGCTCGCTTTGCTCTTTGATGGCTCTGGGGTGTTTTATTTTCGCCTCATTCAGAAACCCTCGAGAGAACTGAAATACAAAAAGCTGGGGATGCTTCCATTGCCTTTTTTTTCCGTGTAATATGGAGTTTTAAGTGGCCTCACTCGAGAGGGACCAATCAAGGAGCTGCCTGGAGCCCACAGCAAACAGCTGCCACCCCAAGTCACCACTAATGACAACGCTGAATTCCCTTTTGTCGTGGGTTTTCATCCAGCTGTTCCCCAACTCTGAGAGGGACATCAAAGGCAAGTCCTGCATTTATCCATAGCTTAAAAAGCATCTCCTGAGCCAGGAGGGGGTTTTGCCCTTAAAGGCCTTTGTCTTTGGGCATTTTGGATACTTAGGATCGCACAAGGAGTTTCCATCCTGGCAGGAGGAACTTGATGAGGTGCCTGGCACTGCCAGCATTCCCTTGGGTGTGGAAATCCATGGATCTGGTGCAGATGAGCACAGACAGATTGGGATGACCACGATGGACGAGCACCAGTGAGGCCAAGGGTCTGTGAGGGTGGAGTGGGTGGCAGGGAATTCCCAGCATCACCCCCTGGGAGATGTTGAAGGGGTGGTGGCCCCTGGATCTGGGTTTGTGTCCAAAATCACCTCTGATCCCTTCCCTTCCTCACCTGTGATGGGTCTGATGTGCAGCCAGGGCCTCTCTCCCTGCTGGGGGAATTCCAAGCCCCTCTGGGTATGTGTGGGACAGCATCTCCTCTCACTCCTGGGGCACAGCAAGGCTGGCCTGGGAGTCACTGGGAGTCACTGGTTTAGTCCTGGACTCACCCCACAGGCTCTGCCTCAGCCAAAGGGGCTCCAAAACCACTCTCATGGGATTGCTGTGGGATTTTGGGAAAACACCTGGGGAAAGGACTCGGAGATCACTTCCCTGCAGCTCCCTCAGTTTCAGGCTGATTCCTGCCATTCTCTGGGAATGAACAGCACTCGTGTGCAGGCTGTGGAAGGAGAGTGCAGCCCATTCCAGAAGAGGATGAGCAAAGCCTTCAGCCACGCTGCTGCACCCCCGCGGAACACCTGCACCAAGGAGGGTTGGGAATTGTGGGAATTGGGAATTTGCCACACCCGTGGTGTGGCAAAGGATGGAGACACATCCCTGAGGATATGAGGGATTTATGGCCATTTCTACCCAAAATTTATTGAGGCTGAATCACTTGGCCTGATTTTGAGTTAAGAATCCTGTGTAGTGTTTTCATCTCTTTTAGGAGTCGGTGGCTTTTTGTGGAACAGGTCTAACTGAAGAGGGCAGAAATGATGTCTGGATAACAGCTGGGAAGTCCCACAGTGGGGGAAAACTTCCAGGGATGGTTTTTTTTTTTTTTTAAGACTCTTGAACAACCAGAGCTGAACTCTTTTCCTTCAGACAGGATGTGTGTGTGAGGAGCCAGGAGTGGTGCATCCCACAGGTGGTGGGGAGGAGCAGCTCCATCCCTGCACATCCAAAGACACGACCACTCCTTAAACCTGTTTTTTTTTCCTGAAATAGTGGCGCCTGCTTGGCCAGACCTGATCAGAGGCAGAGATTTGACAAGCACGATTTGACACAATTCATTCCTTGCAGTTTTTATCTCATGGAGAACTTTCTCCCTGAATTGGGGCTGAATCCCACAGAAAGCAGCAGATCCCAAGGCAGCATTGAGGCACTCCATTTGTCCAAGTGAACCAGGAACAATCCCAGGGAGGTTTGTCTGAGCTCTTGGGTTTTCCCAGCAGATCTGGGATGTTTTCCATTGAGAGCATGGATGTGACTCCAGGTGGTTTAACCCCAGATGTGTCAGTGGAACTCAGGGGCAGTGCATGAACCCCTCTGAAACTGCCCAAACCTTGGTATGGCCCAATAAGATACGTTCAATAAAATATGTTCAGACAAACTTTGAGTTTTGTGGCTGGTGAGACTTGTGGGGCCTGTGGGAGGGAAAGATGCTGCACCCAACCACTCTGCAGCCTTAAATCCTCCTCCTGTTTTCTTTATTTTTCCCCTCAATCAAGTGCTTGTCCTTTGCAGCTGGAGCATCCCAGGTTCTCTGAGTTTGCTGGTGATTTAAATATCGGGGAGGGAGAGGAGGTGGGGACAACATTCACCAGCCTTGGGCAGGAGAGAGGGGCAGAGGGAGAGAGGGGAAGAGGGACAGGGGGACAGAGGGAGGCTGCTGCCTGCAAGGGCCATGGGGGAGCTGAAGGGAGGGGTCTCTCCTGTGTCTGTCTCATCAGAAATTCCCTGATTCTCTACATAATTACCGTTAATTAATGGCATTGGTTTGTTTGCTCTTCCGGCGTGGAAAGGGTGAAGCAGCAAACCCTGCCCGGGCTTTGGGGACACTCTGCTTGCCCCAAAGGTGAGGCTGTGGGGCTTGGGACACTCTGCTTGTCCCAAAAGCGGGATTCTGGGGTTTGGGGACGCTGCTTGCCCCAAAGGCGGGGTTCTTGGGCTTGGGAACAATCTGCTTGCCCCAAAGGTGAGGTTGTGGGGCTTGGGGAGTTTGAGGGGTGGCACCAGCCCCCGATGAGGGTCAGGGCCCAGACCTCGTCACTCCCCGAGCTCCGCGCTGCATTTCAAAGCGATGTCCCCGGTTTAGGGCTCAGGCAGCTCCTCCTGCAGGCCGGGGGGGCCTGTCCCACCCCTGCAGCGGCCCGTCCCTCCTCTCGGTGTCACCGGGCGGCTGCGAGGGGTCCCCTCCCCGCGGGGTCCCGGGGGGCGGCCCCGACGGCGCGTCCCTTATCCAGCAGCGCCGCCGCGCGGCCATCCCAGCCCGGGGACCGGGGTGTCGCTGGGGACAGGGACACGGAGCCCCGGGGTCCCCCGCTCCGCCGTGCCCGGGGGCGCGGAGGGGCAGCGCAGCCTCCGCCCCGTCCAGCGCCGGGCTCCGCGGGGCTCTGCTGCCTCCCCGCGGCCGCTGCCTGGGCCCGGCAGATAAACCAGCGGCAGCGCCTCGTTTAGAGCAAGGAACCCCTCCAGGGGCGCTTTTCGGGGGGCTTTGGGGGTGTCATTTGCGGGGGAGATGATGCAAGCCTCCCGGAGCGCGGCCCGGGGTCGCGGCTCTCCTCGCCGCTCCAGCGCCGCCCCCCGGGGCTCCCCCCGGCCCTTCGAGCCCCCCGGCTCCTTAATGAACCCCGCCGAGAATTGCCCTGGCGGTCGGTAAATATTGGCTTAGCTTCCCCTCGAGCGGCTCCTCTAGCGGCCCCGAAAAACCCACAGCGCTGCCGCCTAAGCCCTACAGTCAATAGGGGACGGGGGGAAGCCCCCGCCGGGCTCCGCGGGGACAAAACCGGGAAAACCGGGAGGGGAAAGGAAAAAGAGAGGGGCTTGAAGCTCGGCCTGAGCTTCCCAATCCCCAAATCCCGACCCGCGGGCAGCGCCGCGACCCAGCCCCGCCCTGGCGGCCGAGAGGGGCTGGCCGGGCTGCCGGGGCCCGCCGGGGCCGGAGGGGCCGCGCCCCCCTCGGGGAAGCCTCGTCCGAGCTCTGCGGGGCCGCTCCGAGCCCGGGGCGGCTCCGCGCACCGCGGGGATCCCGCGCAGCGCTGCACAAGGATCCCGCTCCGGGGCGCTGGGGGATGCCCGCGCTGGGGGCTTCTCGCCGCTCTTTTTCTCTTCTCTCTCCTCTTTTCCTTCCCATCCGTTATTTTTCTTTTTCTGCTTTCTCAGGTTGTTTTTTCTTCCTTCGCTTTTTCTTATTTTGTTTTGTTATCTTTTTCTTTTTCATCTTTTCTCTTCCTCTTGTTTTTTCTTTTCTTTTTCGTTTTTTATCCGCTCTTCCCTTTTATTTTTCTATTCCCCCCCTTTTTCTTTTTTTTTTCTATTAATCGTTTTTCCTTTTTAAATTTCCTCTCTCTTTCTTCATTCATTTTCCAATTTTCGTTATTTTCTTCCCCTCTTTTCCCTTCCCTCTTTTTAAAATTAAACAATTTATTTCTCCTATTATTTTATTTTTTACTTTTTAATTTCTATCCCTCCTTCTTCTTCTCGCTCCCTCCCTCCCTTCCTCCCTCAGCCGGCCCGCCTTGCACAACCAGGAGCGCGGACAAGAAAGGGCCATTTCTCCGGGAGGCAGCGGGACGTGCCAGCCGGGCTGGCGGTACGGCCGGGCCGCGCAGGGAGGCGGCAGCTGCAGCCCAGCCCGCCCTCAATGCCGCCTTGTTCTGCCCCGGCCTCCGCGGCCGCGCAGCGCGGCTCCGCGGGCTCCTGCGAGGGGACGCGCTCGGGGCTTTCGGTGGGGGGACTGGGTGGGGTGGGGGGAATTTCCTGTGAAATGAGAGAGAAACTTGTCAGAGAAGAGGAGAGTCTCTGTTGGCCTTCAAAGAGAGAGCAGAGAGAGCGGGATTCTTTTTCCTTGCGCCCCCTCTTTTTTTTTTTTCTTCTTTTTTCCCCTTTTTTTCTTTTTTTTTTTTTTTTTCCAGAATAGATATAGCACGAATTTTTAATTCGCCTGCCTTTCACAGACAACAATGCTGGGTTTGAAAGCTGGGCACAATTTGGGTTTTGTGAGGGGTCCCCGGCCCAGCTGGCCATATGGGATACAACATGTAGAACATGCCGAACAATGAGCGCGAGTGACAGCCCGAACAAAACGCGGAGGACACCGCTCCCTGACTCCGCGCTCCGCATCAATGCCGAGCCCCAAAAAACAGAAAACAGCCAAGGCCGAGGCAGGCGAGGCGCAGGGAGGGCGTCCCCCCCCCTCCTCCCGCGCCGTCTCTCCCGGTTTTTCGCCGGCTCCTTTGGCTTCCTTGGCTGCGGCTCGTTAATATGCACGCCTCTAACATGCTCACCTCCCTGCCTCCCCCATTGTGCTGCTCTCTGAAGTCTACTGTATATTGTGCAAAGATAGACTGGCCCGGCAGCACGGCAGATATAAGGCCACGGAGGTTAGGGCCACACAACTGGTTTGATAGACTCGGCACAGCCCGAGGGGAATGAGGAGAAAAAAAAAAAAAACCACCAACAAAAAACCAACACCCAAAAACGGGGAATATTTTTTAAATTAAAAAAATAAGTAAGGAGAAAAAAGTGATAGTTTTGCGTCTGTCCGCTTCTGGCTCGCACACCGGGTTTGGAGAAGGGAAAACCAGCTCGTCCCTGTGTCCCCCTCGGGTGTGGGACAGCAGCGGGGCTCCCCAGGGCTTGGAAGCGGCCGCGGCTGCTCCGCCGCTGCGCGGAGCCTCGGTGCTTTGGGGATAGGAGTAGGGACGGCAAAACAGCGGAGAAAAAATGTAGGAAAAGGATAAAAAACCCCAGCGGCGGCGCGGAGGTTGCAGGATGCGCTGGGGCGGAGAGGCGCGCCGGGATCGGCGGGGCCGGGATGTTGCGGGATTGGGATTTTGCGGGATTGGGATGCTGCGGGGCCGCTACCGCTCGTCCCTTTGGCATTGAACTGCCCCGTCCTAGCCGGGCTCAGCCCCGCGGGACGGGGCGGGCGCTGCACCGGCCCCACGGCTCCTGACAAAAGCCCGTTTGGATTTGTTTTCGTTTTTTGAAGCATCTTGAGCAGCCCGAAAGCCGCAGGGGCGGGCGAGGGAGCCGCTGCTCTGCCGCAACCCGCCCCGGGCCGGGCTCGGTCCCGGTGCCCGTTCCAGCCCGGCAGAGCCGCCCAGCCCCGCCTCGCCTCCCTCTTGTCTCTTCTCCCTCCTCCTCCGAGTTTTTGGGGGGGTTCTTCCGGTGTTAACCCTTTCCCCTGCCCTGCCTGGGCCGCCGGCGCATCCCCGAGGGCTGACCCCGAAGTCTGGCTCTCGTTCCCGTTCGCGGGGGCTCCAGCCCGGGGAGGCAGCACCGGGGCGATGCCAGAACCCGAATCTCAGCAGCACCGAGGAGCAGAACAGCGCACTCACAGATAGAAAATAGGAAAATATAAATTCTCCCCGCTCCGGTTTTTCGCCGGCGGATGAAACCGACTGTTCACACCAAAAAAAAAGCCGATTTTTTTTTCCCGAAAAAAGAAGCCCGGCGGGTGCAGGGGGGGGCGTGGGGCCCCGCTCGGCCGTGTCACCCCGCGGGGACCCGGCCGGCCCAGGCAGGGCTGGCTCGGGGGATGCGGGGCGGCCGCCGAGGCCGCGACTTTCCGTCGTTGTTATTGCCTCCTTCTCTACTATTTTCCCTCAAAACGCAGCTTTAAAAAAAAATAAAAAATAAAATTCATATTAAATGGCGGGGAGGCCGGGGCGGGGTGGGGGTGCCCAGGGGGCCGCTCTCCGGGCGGAGAGGGTTTCAGCGTCCGCGGGGCTTTTTCCTCCGCTCGGGAATGGTTAAAGCGACCCCCAAATGGGAGAGAGCGAGCGGAGCGCCCCGGCCGCGGCTCACGGCAGCGACAACGACCGCGACAAGGTGCAAAAACACCCCCGCCAGCAGCTGTCGGGGCCGCAAACTGCGCTCCAAGGGCAGCGCCGGAGCTCCCCTTTTGGGGTGCCCCGCGCGGCGGCCGCACCCCCGTTCCTCACAAAATCACAGGAGCAGAGGGGGGGATTTTATTCTTTATTTTTTTTCCTTTTTTTTTTTTTTGGTAATTCTGACGGTCTCCCCTCCCTCCCCTTTTTCCTCTTTTATTTTATTTGTAGGTAGACAGGACCACTCTGAATGGCGCAAAAAATTTCTGTAAACAATGACGCACAAAAAACACCTCCCTTCCCTTACCCCCCGCCTCCCCCCGAAATGAAACCGAACCCCCCAAAAAAATGGAGGGGAAAAGAAACGGCAGAGGGAAAGAACCCATAATAATAATAATAATAATAGCAATAATAATAATAATAGCAATAATAATAATAATAATAGCGTTTCCCTCGCCATTCCTTCCCCCGCAGTTTTTTTTTTAATTTTTGGAGCATCAGTCTGTCTCCTCTTTTTTTTTTTTTCCTCTCTCTCTCTCTCTCGGTTTGTGCCTGTTAATTCTGTGTTTTCCTCCGTTCTCGGGGGCGTGTGCGCGGGGCCCTCACCAAGTCCATTGCTGCGCCTGTACCAAGTGGTGCGCTGTGGGGTACTGGGGGCTGCCGGCCGCGCTGTACTGCGCGTTGTACTGCATGTGCTGCTGCAGGGACTGCGCGCTGTACGCCGAGAACGGGATGCCCGCCTGGAACGTCGCGGCTGCCAAGTCCTGGGCTTTGAGCGTGTGGCAGGGCTTGCCGTCCCTGACTAGCACCGGCACGGCCACCCGCCGCGGCGAGGGGAGAGGAGTCACTTCCATACCTTTCTCGGCCCGCGCCCGCTTCATCTTGTAGCGGTGGTTCTGGAACCAGATCTTCACCTGCGTGGGGGTGAGGCGGATCAGGCTGGCCAGGTGCTCCCGCTCGGGCGCCGACAGGTACCGCTGCTGCCGGAACCGCCGCTCCAGCTCGTAGGTCTGCGCCTTGGAGAAGAGCACCCTCCTCTTCCTCTTCTTGCCCGCGTCCCCGCCGCCCACCGCTTCCTTCTCGTTGTCGGGCGACTCGTCTGCCGACGGCTCCGGGGATTTGGCCGAGGGGTCCTGGCCGCCGCCGCCGCCGGCCGCCAGCCCGTGCACTGCGGACAAGCGGTGCCCGGTCAGTCAGCGGAGGGCGACGGGCCGGGGGAGCGCCCCTCCGCCGCCCCCCGCATCCCTCCCGCCGCCCGGCCCTGGCGGGATGGAGGCCGGCCGTGGAGAGAGGCAACCCCCCCATCCATCCATCCATCCATCCATCCATCCATCCATCCATCCATCCATCCATCCATCCATCCATCCATCCATCCATCCGCGGCTCCCCAGCTCCCGGCCGGGACGAGCCGCGATTCCCTCCCCTGGAGCCGCATCCCTCCCCCAGCGCCCCCCAATCTCGGCTGCCCCGTCCCCCCGGCACTCACGGGAGTACTGGATGCCCTCGGCGCTCGCCAGCCAGCGCGTGTAGGGATTATCGCTGTTATCATAGAAAGGACTCTTCAAAGGCAGCGTCGGAACAGTGTCCAAGGGGGTTTGTCCCAAAACTCCCGCTTTCCTGGGCGGCTCGGGCGCCTCGCTCTCCTCCTCGCCGCCCTCCGCCGAGCCGTCCTCATCGTTGGTGTCGGGGAGGTCCAAAATGTCCTTCACCGAGAAGCCCGTCTTTGTGTTGGTCAGAGACATGTTCCGGCCAAATTCCGCCTGGGAAAGTTGGAGCCGCGGCTTGGCCGAGCCGCCGGGTCACGGCTGGGCACGCACACGCCGAGCGGCGACAGCGACACTGCGCAGGGACACGGGGAGGGACGGGGCTGGGGGGGGCACGGCACGCGTGGAAAAGGGGGAAAAAATAGGATAATAATATGGATTTATAGAAAAATAAGAGGCGGGGGTTGTGCGGGAGAAGCGGCCGCAGCGACGGGTCTCTGCGGTGGTGGTTGTTCTGCCACGGGGGAAAATTCCGAGAGCGGGAGCAGCAGCTGGTTTCGGGAATAGTTTGTAACTCCAGGAAAAAAAAAAAAAAAAAAAAAAAAAAAAAAAAAAAAAAAAAAAAAAAAAAAAAAAAGATCACTTCTGGATCTTGTTCAACCGCGCCGAACCCGCGCCTGCCGCTGGAAAATCCCGAGCCATTGCTGGAGCGAGGAGTCCATATAAGGCTGGTCCCCACACATGAACCTGCCGAGAGGAGGGAGAAAAAAAACCTACATTAAACCCAGGAAAGGTTGGCCACGTGTGGGCGGGTCTTGGAAGTCAAGTGGATGAAGACAGTGTTTGCAGATGTGAAATTGCGGGTTTTGGGCGAGCTCCGAGCTTCCACCATTGGTGATGAGTGGTATAACGTGTCAGTTAATTACGGGCGCGGGGAGGGTCCTCGGCGCGGGGGGGGCGGGCGGCGGCGCCGGGCGGGAGGGAGGGGGCGAGGGAAGGAAGGAGAGAGGGAGGGAGGGAGAGAGGGAGAGAGAAGGAGGGAGGGGGCGACTTCCCAGCTCTTTTTAAGGGCACTATTTACATACAAAGAGCTCCGCACCAGCCCGACGCTCCGGACGCTCCAAAGTGTGTTTTCCACCCGTGTTTTCCTCCGACAGAAAAAACAACCCCTCACAATAATAATAATAATAATAATAATAATAATAATTTGCTGTTCCCACAGCTGCTCAGCCTGCGCGCCCCGCGCTGCCGGCCCCGCTCGGGACCGAAGCGGCTCAGATGGCAAGAGCCCAACTTATCTAACCCGCCTAGGTCAATATTTTGGTTGGGGCTTAGGGATGAGCGCTGGAAATTAAACAGCGAGTAATTGATTCTAGTTTGCTCCGAAATTAAGCGAACTGGCAAAACGCGATCGTCAGGCGCGACCCGACGAGATCCGGGAGGTGATTACTGGGGAGGGGGGGAGTGTGTGCTTATTTGAAGAGGTCTCATTGATTTTGCCACCTTCTTCCAGGGGAATGAATCCAGCCCGTTGGGATCATTCGATGGGCTGCAGCCCGATGGACTCATACACTACTGGATATTTTTTTTTTCTTTTACATCTTTTTTTTTCTTTCTTTTTTTTCAGGACTTGGGGAAGGAGGGAGAGGGGCAAAGAAGGGGTTCCTTCCCAAGGGAAGGCCGGCACCCGAGGTGTCACCACTCTCGCATACAGCAGCATCCGGCTCCGGCCCCGCGGAGCCCGCAGCGGCTCGGAGCGGCTCTGGGGGCTCGCCCCTACTTCTCTCTGTCTGCCACCAACTTTTATTTTCATTGCCTTTCTTCCTTCGCCCTGTTCTCTGCACCTGCCGAGGAGACACACCCTCACGGGACAGGGCCAGGATCGTTTTTATATCCTTCCTTCCTTCCTTCCTTCCTTCCTTCCTTCCTTCCTTCCTTCCTTCCTTCCTTCCTTCCTTCCTTCCTTCCTTCCTTCCTTCCTTCCTTCCTTCCTTCCTTCCTTCCTTCCTTCCTTCCTTCCTTCCTTCCTTCCTTCCTTCCTTCCTTCCTTCCTTCCTTCCTTCCTTCCTTCCTTCCTTCCTTCCTTCCTTCCTTCCTTCCTTCCTTCCTTCCTTCCTTCCTTCCTTCCTTCCTTCCTTCCTTCCTTCCTTCCTTCCTTCCTTCCTTCCTTCCTTCCTTCCTTCCTTCCTTCCTTCCTTCCTTCCTTCCTTCCTTCCCTTCCTTCCTTCCTTCCCTCCCTTCCTTCCCTTCCTTCCTTCCCTTCCTTCCTTCCTTCCCTTCCTTCCCTTCCTTCTTTTCTTCCTTCCTTCCCTTCCTCCCTTTCCTTTTCCCACTCTTTTCCCCTTTCTCTTGTTTTCCATCCCTTTGCCTTTCCCGGGCCGGGCTGGAGCGCGGGGGCCATGGAGACGTGCGGGGCGATGCGGGACGCGGGGTTTGGACAATCTGGGAAGGGGCTCCCCCCACTCCCCTCATTTCTGGACAGGAAAAGTTGCCCGAGTTTCCCTTCCCGGGGGGAAGGAGCCGCAACGCCGCCGGGGAGACGCCGCCTCAGGCTTCCTCCTCCGAGCCCATCAATGGATTCGCACCTTCCCATCCTCTCCCTCGCCGCTCCCCCCACTTTTCCTGCCCCAGCCCCCAGCCTGCCTCCCATAAAGTATGTGATGTGGCTGACAATGCCCAGGGATTTTTTTTTCCTTTTTTTTTCCTTTTTTTTTTTTTTTTTAAGCGAGCCCCAGCGCGCATCCTGGGTGGTCGGCCCAGCGCAAACACAAATACAACCCGACGGCTAAGCTGGGGACAATGTCCGCAATGTAGACAAATGTCCGGCTCCTGTTGGAACCCTTTGTCTCGGCGCAGTTTTTGCATTTATTTCAGTGGCGAAATAATACGTGATTGACGCCCTCTTTCAGCGCGCCCTAACTGTTGGGAATAAATCTGAGGTTGTTCCTAGTTGTCATGGTATTCAACCGCACTCAATGGCTATCTCTTCATCCATTGCGGAGTCCTCCTCGATATCGAGGGAACCCCTTCGGGCCGGCTCCTCTGCCCCGCGCCGGTACCGCCAATTCCCACTGAATCTCGGAGTTACCGACGGATTCAACCCGGCTCGGGTGGGGTTTAACTCCGCCGAGGGGAAAACGGAGAGCGGGGAGAGAGCGGCGATAATCGCGATAGAGGCGGGACGGAGAACACCGAGAGAAGCCAAGCCCGGGGAGGGAAGGGCAGAGCATCCCCGGGGCAGCCAGCGTGGGCCGGGGCTGGCAGCGTAATAATAATAATAATAATAATAATAATAATAATAATAATAATAATAATAATAATAATAGTAATAGTGATGATGGTGATGGTGATGGTGATGATGACGATAAACATTCCCACACCCGAACCTGAGGCCACGGCCCGGGCAGAGCATCCCGGACACAGCCCCGGTGGTCGCGGCCCCTCCCAGAACGGCGGACCTAGCTGCGCACCGCGGGGACGGCCCGGGACACAGTGACGTCACCTGCGGGGAGTGTGACGTCAGAGCCCCATGACGTCAGGAGGGGTCGCGAGGCCGGGACACTGCCCCGCGCCGGGGTCGCGCTGCATGGGGCCAAAACCTGACGGCAGCGCCGCGACTGTCGCGACAGAGCCGGGACCGCGCCTTGTCCCCCCCCAGCCCCGCGGGGCGCCCCCCTGAGCCCCCCGCGCCCCCCGGCTGGTCCCACGCGTGGCGGGGATGCTCCAGCGCCGGGACAGGCGGTGACAAGGCCGGGGGCGCTGCGGCCCTCCTGCGGCCCTCGGGGACAAGGGGCTCTGCCCACGGGGACCGATTCACGGGTGGCTCCCTCGCCCGCGGGGTTAAAGCTGATTTTTCTATTTTCTAGAATCGGGAAGGGACAGTGCCTGGGGTAGGAGGGGAACGCGGCCTCCCGAGCAGCTGCCCGCAGTCGCACGTGGGCCCGGCCGCCGCCAATGCCGGCGGGGTCTCGCCACGCCACGGGCGGCCCGTGGGGATGATTTTGAGCCGTGTCCTCGCCTTTCTCCTCCCGGCCACGGCCCGGGAGTCCCCGCACGGAGCCGGGGCTCCCCCTCTGCTCTGAGCCAGAGGAGCCCCAGCTCCGCTCCCCTCTCCGCCGAGCGGGACCCCACGCACGCATCGCACACAGCGCACTGTGGTACCACCGAGGGTGATGACACATGTTATAGGGAGAAATGTAGGAAAGGGTGTTGGGCAGGAGCCTGCCGCTCTCCCTCCCCTCCCTACCCGCACCGAGCCCGTCTCCACTCCCGCTCCCGCTCCGCGGCTCCGGGAGCGGCCGACAAGTGGATCAATTTATTGTTTGATGGAGCCAAAGATGCGAGACATTGTTTTCCCTTCC
This sequence comes from Camarhynchus parvulus, assembly GCF_901933205.1. Classification (NCBI taxonomy): domain Eukaryota; kingdom Metazoa; phylum Chordata; class Aves; order Passeriformes; family Thraupidae; genus Camarhynchus; species Camarhynchus parvulus. The sequence goes on along the minus strand of NC_044573.1, from coordinate 4,969,843 downwards.
CTACAGCCCGCAAATAAACAAACGGAGCGGGGCTGCACCTTGCCGCTCGGCCCGGATTAGCGGAGCCCACACAAAGCCTTTGTTAAGGGACAGGTTGATTTTATCTCCTAGAATGAGATCCACTTGGAATGAACGGGGAAAGGGAAGAGCAGCCCGTGTCCTGATAATTGTCGTGAGGAGTTTCACCTCGGGAGCATCCCTGTAAGTAACACCCTCTTTGTTTTAAAGTGTGGAGGAGGGAAGAAGAGTCGCCACACGAAAGGGGACAGCTCACCCGGGCCGTAAAAAATATAAAACCAAAATTAAAAAATCAGAGCAAAACCATGGCAGCGAAATAACACCCCGCGCACGGAGGGCTTTAAATCGCATTTTCCAGCCCTGGAGAGGAAATTCTGCTCCTGCGGCTGCTCGGCAGCGGCTCCGGCTCGGAGGGGACCGGCCACGCCAGGCCATGGGCACGGAGCCCACGCCGCGGGATTGCCTCGCACTCCGGCAGCCCGGTCAGGGAGAGAGAGAGAGCGCCATTAAAAAAAAATCCCCAAAAGAAAAAATAAAAAATCTTATTTCCTAAAATCAAGGGGAACCGGAGCCTCCCGAATCCTCCGACGCTTACAGGAACTTAATTGTAACGGAGTTTCTGCGGGCTGAAATTCCCGGCTCGTTTCCTGGCTGGAAAAAATGGCATTAGCAAAGGCGTTAAGGATGGTTCGGGGAAAAGAAAAGGGAGGGAAAAAAGGGGGACAAAAAGGGGGGAAGATCGCCCCGCACGCAGGAAGGGAGTCAGCAGCAGCATTCCCTATGGAAGCTGCAGGGAAAGCCCCCACCGCCCCCCAAAATCCCGGC